>NW_026014659.1:152500-272500 GCF_020379485.1 Brassica napus
CACGGACGTCATGTGTGTGCTGGCGGACACCCACAGACGTCCTGTGTGTACTGAACAGACAGACCCAAACAGTCCATGGGAAGGGCCAGCGTGCTGAGTCCAAGGACCAACGTGCTGACATGTGTACTGATGGACAGCCACGGACTTCCTGTGTGTGGTGACGGATACACATGGACACACACAGACAGCCACGGACGTCCTGTGTGTGCTGACGGACACACAGGGACGTCCTGTGTGTGCTGACGGACACACAGGACGTCCTGTGTGTGCACGGACACCCACAGACATCCTGTGTGTGTTGAAGGACACACTCTGACAGCCACATACGTCTTGTGTGTGCTGACGGACAGCCACATACAGCCACAGACGTCCTGTGTGTGCTGGCGGACACCCACGGACGTCCTGTGTGTACTGAACAGACAGCTCACGTGGGCCAAAATCACCCCAACAGTTCATGGGAAGGGCCAGCGTGCTGAGTCCAAGGACCAACGTGCTGATATGTGTACTGATTGAAAGCCTAGGACGTCCTGTGTGTGCTGACGGACACAAACGGACACACACGGACACTCACAGACAGCCACGGACGTCCTGTGTGTGCTGGCGGACACCCATGAACGTCCTGTGTGTACTGAACAGACAGCCCACGTGGCCAAAATCACCTGAACAGTCCACAGGAAGGGTCAGCGTGCTGAGTCCAAGGACCAACGTGCTGATATGTGTACTGATGGATTGCCACTGACGTCCTGTGTGTGCTGACGGATACACACGGACACACACAGACAGCCACGAACGTCCTGTGTGTGCTGACGGACACACAGGACGTCCTGTGTGTGCTGACGGACAAGCACAGATGTCCTGTGTGTATTGAACAGACAGCCCACGTGGGCCAAAATCACCCAAAACAATCCACGGGAAGGGTCAAATGCTGAGTCCAAGGACCAACGTGCTGATATGTGTACTGATAGACAGCCACGGACGTCCTGTGTGTGCTGACGGACACACACGGACAAACATGGACAGCCCGGACGTCCTGTGTGTGCTGACGGAACACACGGTGTCCTATGTGTGGTGATGGACACTCACAGACGTCCTGTGTCTACTGAACAGACAGCCCATGTGGCCCAAATCACCCCGAACAGTCCACGGACAGTCTAAGGTTGTCCAAAATCAGCCACGGGAAGGACCAACGTACTGATATGTGAACTGATGGGACAGCCACAGTGTGGGGCGGGGGGGGAACCATTCTGTGTGTGCTGACGGACACACACGGACGCCTGTGTGTGCTGACGGACACACACGACGCCTGGTGTGCTGACAGACACACACGACACACGAAGACAGCCACGGCATCCTGTGTGTGCTGGCGGACACCCACGGCCGTCCTGTAGTACTGAACAGACAGACCACGTTGGCCAAATCACCCAAACAGTCCACGGGAAGGGCCAGGCGTGTGAGTCCAAAGACAAACGTGCTGATATGTGTACTGATGGACAGCCACGGACGTCCTGTGTGTGCTGACGGACACACATGGACACACAGACTGCCACGGACGTTCTGTGTGTGCTGACGGACACACAGGGACGTCCTGGTGTGCTGATGGACACCCACGGACGTCCTGTGTGTGCTGACGGACACACACGGACACACATGGACAGCCATGGACGTCTGTGTGTGCTGACGGACAGCCACAGACGTCCTGTGTGTGCTGGCGGACACCCACGGACGTCCTGTGTGTACTGAACAGACATACCCAAACAGTCCACGGAAAGGGCCAGCTTGCTGAGTCCAAGGACCAACGTGCTGATATGTGTACTGATGGACAGCCACAGACGTCCTGTGTGTGCTGACAGACACACACGGACCACATACAGCCACAGACGTCCTGTGTGTGCTGACGGACACACAGGGACGTCTTTGTGTGCTGATGGACACCCACGGACGTTCTGTGTGTGCTGACGGACACACACAGACACACACGGACACACAGGACGTCCTGTGGTGTGCTGACAGACAGCACACAGAGAATTCCTGTGTGTGCTGGCAGACACCCACGGACGTCTTGTGGTACTGAACAGACAGACCAAACAGTCCATGGGAAGGGCCAGCGTGCTGAGTCTAAGGACCAACGTGCTGATATGTGTACAGATGGACAGCCACGGACTTCCTGTGTGTGCTGACGGACACCACATGGACACACACAGACAGCCACTGACATCCTGTGTGTGCTGACGGACACAAATGGACGTCTTGTGTGTGCTGACAGGCACACCCACAGACGTCCTGTGTGTGCTGAGGGCACACACTGACAGCCCACAAACAGCCACGGACGTCTGTGTGTGCTTGTGACAGCGGACAGCCACAAGACGTCTTTGTGTGCTGACGGACAGCCACAGACAGCCCACGAAGTCTAGTGTGTGCTGGCGGACACACACACGACGTCCTGTGTGTACTGACACACACAGCCACCTGGGCCAAAATTCACCAAACAGTTCATGGGAAGGGCCGCGTGCTGAGTCCAAGGACCAACTGTGCTGATATGTGTACTGATGGACAGCCACGAACGTTCTGTGTGTGACTGATGACCACAGACGGAGACACACGGACACACCACCCCCCCACAACAGAACAGCCACAGACGTCCTGTGTGTGTGATGTTCTGACGGACACACACAGACAGCCAGGATGATGATGGGTCGCCCTATCATGGGGGAATGCCCTGTAGTTCCCCAAACCCATCCTGAAATTCCCGAACCAACGGTATAACCCTCTGGTCAGTCACAGGCCCCTACAACCTCATCAGTGTAAATGGTAGCCAAAAAGGCCTCACAAACCATTTCCAAGCATCCGTTCTACTTGGACTGCTGAAACCACCAAACTAAAAGAGGTTGGCTTGATTCCTTGGTACTTAATCGGGTCCAAACTCGTTCTCAAGTTGCACCCTTCCCCGGTGACAATCTAGAGTTGCCCGATACTTTCCCAACCAGTCCATGCCAGATCACTTCATGATGCTTGAGGGGGACAACAATCAGATCTATAGGCATCGGCCTATCCAAGATCACCACAGGGATGTCCTTAACCAGACCGAGTGAGTTCATAACTTGCCGTCCGGCCGCACTCACTCGTTCAGGACCATCCCATGTTCCATACTGGAACAAACCTTTTCCTATCATACTTGGACTCACAAAACTATGTGTAGCTCCAGTATCAAATAATGTGTGTGTTTCCACACCACCAATACTTAAGGTCCCTACACAAGACCCATCAAAGTATATCTATCCATCCTAGGTTCCATACCATGCAATTCTACTACTGGAATTGTAAAAGTAGTAGTCTAGAATGTTACCAGTGATCGCTTGGAAAGGCTGAGTCCCATCCACATCCTTGGATAGCTCATACACACGAGGTGTTGAGGTCTGGGCTCGTCCCTGGACTGGCCTGCTAGCCTCTCCACGTCCCTTACTTTGGTTGCCTTGCAACTTAGGGCAATCCCTGCGGTAGTGGCCCTTCTGGCCGCAGTGGTGACAGGTCCTGGACTCACCCAACGGGCTTGGACAATCCTTGGCTGAGTGATCCATCTTACCACATCCAGTACAGGCACCCATGGCCTTCCAGCACTCTCCACCTGTGGTATCGACCACACTTAGGACACTATGACCTACCACTTGAGGTTTTACCCCTCGGTCGAGTCCCTCTTCCTCTTCTTGTCACCACTCTCCGACCCGAGGATACCACCACACTCTTCAGCTTCTGCTTACCCTCCTCGGTGAGGTTGGTCTCCAGCAAGGCCATCCTCTCAACCAACTCAGAAAACCGTGTGGAACTTACAACAGAACAGTACGTTCGAAGTTCCACCCTTAGGCCTCGGATGAACCTTCGGACTTGAACCTTCTCATCCTCCAGTTCTCTTCCCACATACCTCCTGAGTCGGTTGAACTCTTCTTCATACTCACGAACAGTCCTCCGTCCCTGAGTCAAGTCCAGGAACTTGGACTCCAAACGATCCCACGCCTCAGCAGGAAAGTACTTATGGTTGAACTCAACCTCAAAGTCAGCAAAGTGCTCAATGGTACCATTGGTACGCTTGTCCAAAGCTAACCACCAATTATGTGCATCTCCCTCCAGGAAGTGTACTGCTATGTCCTTCTGGTAATCCTCAGGACATCGTGTGGACTTGAAGTTTCAAACCAACCTGGTTCTCCACTCGTCCGCCTCCATAGGATCAACACTTCCAGCAAAGTGTTTGGTTCCCAACTTGGAGATATGCTCCAGAACCTTCAGGTAGTCCATACCATGCACTGGCCTGACCGGTGGGTCTATCTCAATCACCTCAGCCACACGGCCAGCACACAAATCAGCCACTCCAGCAGCACACCCGAACCGGGGGATTAGCCTGTCCCACGGACGAGTTCACCAATGGTGTGAACGCCTGTGTCAAGGAGGCTATCTGAGCTCCCATGATCTGCATAGCCTCCACCAAGCCCCTTATGGTCGGCTCAATGACCTCCTCGGCACCAGTGACCCGAACATTGTTTGCATCAACATTCTGGCCACTCCCAGCACCAACGTTGGACGACCCAGTATCGTCTCCATGGACTTGCTCTTGCTGCTCGTCCACATTAGTTTCATTAACCTCAGTAGGAAGAGTTGGACCCACTGGAAGTCCGGTTGCATTGTCCACCTGCTCCACCAGAGCGGGTAGCACTGTGGTTGGAATGGTTCCAGCTGGTAACACTCCGGTCTGTTCAGCACCATCCTGCCCCACTGCTCCAGACGCTCCAGTTGCCTCCTTTCCTTTCCGAGATTTATACCTTCTTGTACCCGTAGGAGTTACAAACACAAACAAAAGGTTAGTCCACAACTGAACACACAAACCTCAATCACTCCTAAGTTAATCAGTACAAAAGATTACTTAGAACCCAACTATCTCACCATGAGTCCAAACGGCCAAGTGTGTGGTGAGCTAGGATAACCCAACAAATCCTAGAATCAAGAATGCTCTGATACCAACTTGTAAGACCCGATCCTGGATTCCCCAATCCAACCAGACCGCGGACTCACCAAACAATGCAACCAGTTTCATTTACATATTCAAGTTCAAGTGTTAAATATTTCTAAGACTTTTTCAGAGTTTTGAGGTTCCAACATCCACACTTAAACAATCCAACATCGACTAGGGCAAATAGATATTTCATAGATAATAACCAAGGTTCATACATCATTCATCATCCTAATAAATAGATCACACACTAGAATCGCATAAGTTCACAAGTTGCACAATAGGCTACAATAATTACACAATTTTCAGAATCAACCCAATCACCACACATCTTCCCATGGCCGCGGTCCTCATGGTGCTTTTCCCTTACCACGGTCCATTTCTGGTCCTGGATCCAACACAAACAAACACACAATCACAAGGTTAGATTACAAAACAAGAATCAGTTCACATTGCATGGTCGGATCCAATCTAGTCAAGAACAATCATCAAAAATGTCAAATCTGACCCCTTTAAAAAGAGATCCAAATACCAAATAAAATTCATGATAAATCATGACAATTCAGAAGAAAAATATTCCCATAATCAGATTCAAAAGAACCGGCTCAGATCATAGTGATCTCGGCCATGAACAGCCCACACAAGAACAAGGGGCTTTCATGGGGATTTGATCAGGCCAAGGCCTTAAGATCGATAGATCCTTCCCTGTAATATCATAAAACAATCGATAGTACAATATATATGAAGAAAACAGAGTAGAAGAAGTCAGAGTAAGGAGTGGCCAATCGATCCAAACCGGCCAGACTCACACGGCCATCATCCACGGCCTTGTCCGGTTACTCTTGGCCACACCTCTCACCTTAGGAGTTTGGTCTCCAGGGGCGACTTCCTTCTCTTTCTCCTTTGCCTTCTCCTTGTCTTTCTGCCTCAAATCCATCCTCTTGATCACACGCCCAAACACACCAGGAACACTCAAGAACAATCTCTTGGATCAAATCGGCCAATCCAAGGTTTGTGTCTCTCTTTCTCTCTTGAATTTTCTCTGTGTTTCTCTCTGTGTGAAAGTGAGTAAAAATCGACCAGAATGGCAGAAATGAGAGAGAGAGGATGACTTAAGCTGTCCCCAACCGCCTGGGCGAACAGTTACCCAAAATCACATCCCTTCTTCCCAAAACCGTCCCACAACCGCCCATTGGCGGTTTTTTCCCCTTTTCTTCCTTTGACAAATCGATCACTGAGCCTCAGCTCACACTCTGGAAGCTTGCCCACTCCCTGTCCCAAGCCTAAGACCAATTTGGTCGAACCGTCCTGCACCCGGACCATCGGCTCGCCCAGTAACCGTCCCGGACTCGTCCACACTGATCCGAACCAGAACGCACCGTTCACCGGATTGAGCTGACCTCCAGCTGTTCCCAGCTGAGTGAGCTAGTCCACCAGCTCCTGTGAGCTGAACAGATCATGGTGAACTGAATACCAGCTGAACCGAGCTGATTGAACTCAAACCAACACTCGTCCAGCTGCCTAAACACTCACTCAACTCCTTTACCCTTGTTTCCATCGTATCCTGGTTAAGTCTCAGCTGACTGATGCCCTTAACCTTCATTCAGGACCATGATACGCTTGTCTCAAGGTCTAATGACCTGACTGGTGCGTCTCCCTGCACCATGGCCCATCCGGGCGATCCTATCTAGGATCGGGGACATGACAGCACCAGTCCTATTTGTTAAGAAAAAGGATGGTAGCTTTAGGTTGTGCATTGATGATAGGGGTTTGAACAGGGTGACTGGGAAGAACAAGTACCCTTACCCATGATTGATGAATTGCTGGAATCATAAACCTTATTGTCCAGGAAGGACTTAAGGGAACAGAACAATCTGTTAGGACTCATGGTAGAGTGACCAGCCTAAAGATTGGAACATGTTCGCTAGGACTTGGCTGGTGCATCGAGTGGCTTGGAGATTGGTTGAATCTACTAAGACTTGAGTACTCAGTATGTTCCTAGGTACTGAATTTGATCTGGTCATGGAACTAGAGCGTTCTACATGGACTTGGTGTCTACTACGAACGCAACCTGGAGAGTTGGGTCAGTGACACAAGTCATGTCTTTGTATGGGTGCTTGATGGACCACTTGATAAGATTTTGGGTTAAATATCTATCAAGTGGGGGAGACTTGTTGTGTATATGATGACCAAGAGGTGGTCAGTGAGAAGGAACAAGGTGGGAGATGCAACGAATTGATTAGAAAGAACCAATCGAGCATGCTCCATGTTCCGGGTACAAAGGAGTTCGGATGGAACCTTTGTCATGAGACAAGAGGTTAACACCACTGGATTCGAGGACGAATCCTTCGTAAGTGGGGAGACTTGTCATGTCCCCGATCCTGGATAGGATCGTCCGGACGGACTGCGGTGCGAGGAAACACACCATTCAGGTCATATGACCTAAAGACAAGTATATCATGGCCTGAAGGTAAGGTTAAGGGCATCAGGGAGCTAAGCCATAGCTAATCCAAGAAGGAGACAAGCTCAAAGGAGCTGGACAAGCGAGCTGGTAGCTGGACAAGATCCAGGTGAAGCTCGATGAAGTGAGTGATCAGAATGGATCATGGGAAAACTAAGTCTAGGTCTGGAAATTGACCAAGGGACTTAGAAGGATTGAAGAAGATAAAGGAAGCAAGCTGGACACAGTGTATAACAGCTGGGCGATGCAGTAAGCAAGCTCGCCCAGCTAGGTGAAGTGTAGTGCAGCTCGGTGTAGCTCACTGAAGTGTAGGTCAGCTCCCTGAGCTGGATGGTCTAGCTCACTCAGCTGTATCAGCTGGGGATCAGCTCAACTCAGCTGGACTGAGTGTTCGAGTCTTGGGCAGTTGGTTCGGGTCGGGACAGTGACCAGGCCATGTGGATGACCCATGTGTACCAATGGGCTGGAGGGCTCTTGTGGTTGGGTCATGGGCGTGGGCAATCAGTCTGGGCCTTGTTTGGACTTTTCCAGGAGTGGTTTGGCAGTTCCAGGGCGTGTGGTAACTGCCATAGGCGAAAGGGTGCAATCTGTACCATTGATTAAATCAATGGCCAGAAATGATACCGAAGGGATGCAATGGTTAAGAAGTAACCACCCCTTCTCCTATATAAGGAAGGCAAGTCCGTGCCTTTGCAGGCACGCCAGGGCTTCCTTCTACACCCTGAAACACAAAGAATCCAGAGAAAAAATACAGAGAGTTGGTTGGATTCCCAATCCAAGACCCATGGTGGTGTGAAGGCCATAAAGAGACAGTTTTGGGGCAGATCAAGGGGGAAGTTGAGAACGACCCTCTGAACGGTTTTGATCATTGTTAACAACACCCAAAGCCTTATCTGGAGCCTGTGAACACACGCAAATGGTGAGGAAAGGAGGGAGTTGGCCGGAATCCATTCCCAAGGGCCAATGCAGCCTTAAAGGGAGATTGGTGTGGAAATCAGTTTCATGGGAAACAAAGAGGGAAGTGATGCACGACCTTTGGATGGTGATTGATCATGGATGATCATGTCTAAGGCTTCCTCTGTGTCTTGGGAACACACGCAATTGGTTGGGAGAGAAGGGGGAAGGCTTGACTCCACTCTCAAAGGCATGAACAGCCTTGAAGATGGATGCAGTATAGAAACTGGTTTCATGGAAGTTCCATGGAAGGAGGGATGGGCACGAACCATGGTTAGATCTTATCAATACTGGGAGTATGTGATAAGGGTTTGATGAAGGCTTGCTAGGAGGAGCATGGACGCCCCTGATGAGGTAACAGGTGGGGACTGCAGACCATTTGACATAGTCTGGTACACTATGGGCAGATCTGGTCCTGCAGTTACACCTTACTCTGTTTTATGATTATTAATCATATTATTCCTTCTTCTTATGATTGAGATTGATGATTAGACATAGTAGCACTGAACCATGGCTTGGCCGGTTCAGAAGAACCCTCCATGGCCTTGGTTTGGCAGCTAAGTCTGGATCTCCTACTTCCTGATGGATTTATGGCGATCTGACTTTGGAATCCTCTTAGTGGTGAATTATCATGAATTATCATGGTATTTGGGGATTTTTATCTGATTGATTTAGAGATGGTCCCTTGGGCCGGTTCGGCTGATCTTGGCCGAGATCTATGGGATGGAGGCCGGTTCTGGGAAATCTGATTGGACCATTCTCTTAGTTATGATTTATCATGAACTGTCATGAATTTTAATTGATTTTTGGAGCAGGTTTGCTTGGGGTCAAAATTGCACCTGAGGGCATATTGGGGTCAGATCCTTGTGTTAGGATATCTGATCATATGTTTGTGTGCTGGAACATATTGTCACTTATGATATTGATCATAAGGAATTGCTGGTTATCAACCTTGGTGTTGGTAAGGCAGGCCGTGTGTGATCTGATCATGGGCAAGGATGGACGACCTGATCCTTGGATGATGGATCAAGGTGTCTGATCTGATTGGTCGAAGGATGCACCGGTGGTAAGAGCAACACTAATCAGGTTCAGTGGGACATGGTTCCATGACTGATTAGGAATTATGAAGACTCATCAGTTCTGAGTCATGTGGGGTGGTTGGTTGATTGACTCAGGATCTGATGGGTATTGTTAGTCCATGAGCTGGACTTGGTATCATAAGTTGATAAGGCAAAAGGATGTGGGACAGTGCATGAGCCGGTAAGGGCCAGATGCATGTCCTTAGCTGTTTGAAGTCTTCTCAAGGGTTACTTATGTCTGTGGGGATGGTTGGCTGAATGACTAAGTACCTAAGGGAGTTGTTTTTTGTGTGTAAAGGAGCTGGACGCAGTATATGGCAGCTGGCCATAGCTCGGTCCTAGCTCAGTTCGAGTGTGACAGCTCAATCAGCTGGTTTATGAGTTCATTCAGCTAGAGTAGCTGGGCCGATGAGCTAACAAGCTCCTTGGGTGTGGCAAAGGTATGATCTAGCAATGTTGCATAGATCTAGATAGAATGGTTAGGGGAATGGAACCTCAGATTTGTATGCCTTGATTTGGGTTCGGGATTGACCTTGGAGCTAGCTGGTAGTTGAGTATACTAACCATTAGCCGAGGTGATTCGACCAGACAAGTATTATATTGGTTATAGACCAATGGTTAAGTAGATACTATTCCGCTGTGCATAAGTTGAAAGGATCTAGCTAGGGAATGACTAAGGTAGTCTTGAGCTAGGATCTGAGTTAGCCCTCGCCAATGGGCGATATTTTAAATAAAGGGCAAAATTTTTAGAGGTTTGGTCCGGGTATGGACTGAGCGACGTGAGGCATCGACCGCGGCCTAGTCGGCCGGGATCGGGTCTTACAACGGACGTCATGTGTGTGCTGACGGACACAGACGGACACACGGACAGCCATGGACGTCCTGTGTGTGCTGGTGGACACCCACGGACGTCCTGCATGTACTGACCAGACAGCCCACGTGGGCCAAAATCACCGAACAGTCCACGGGAAGGGTGATGTGCCCCAGTCCGAGGATCAGTCCATGTAATCAGATCAGAACGTCCGGAACAACGCAACTGAGGTTCAGTCCATCGATCAGGCCGAAAAGACTGCTCGAGCCGTGTATCGTCTTGACCCACACTCGTTCGAATTGGAGCTTCAGGATAACCCACGACCAGATGGCCAAATCAACCGTACAGAAGTTCGCCTTTCCCGTCCTGTTCGTCATGCTAAGTCCATCGGTCAAGTCAGAAGTGAAGTTGATCGAGTGGAATCCAAATTTGACCACGGTCTCTCTCTCTTATGCCGTCTCGGCCGAACCGGCGATCGTTCTGATGAACTGATCCGACACTTCGATCAGTTCATGAACTTTGATCAGCCAAATCTCTCTAAGGCAAGACTCTCTTGAGGTTGTCCAAAGACTTAGCCACCTTTTGGTCCGGAACAGTCCATGAAAATCACCCGTCCGTACATGAAGACCGTACCGGCCGTGTACTGCTCCTTACCGCGGGACGTGCTATCAGTTACACCGAACCTGGACAAGATTAGCCGAAGAGTTCAAATCGACCAGTCAACATTATTTTCTGTGCTTTGACTAGATCTGGTCTTCTATCTATTTTCTATGTCTCTTTTTCATACATTTTTATTTATTATCTTTGACTACAAGTTGTATAAGTAAGAGAACGCATCCTTGAAATAAGATAATCGATTTTCCTTATTCATTTTGAGATTTCTTTCTTTGTTCTTTGATTAGAACATTCTTGTTCCCTTGGTGAGGCTATCTCCAAGTGAATCCCCTTTCTTTGAGCCGGACTTGTGTGTCAAATCAAGCGGCCATTGAGAGTTCTAGTAGTATCATTGGGTCTTCCGCATCCCTTTGTGTCACTAAACAATCCATCAGTTCTCTATCTCTTCAGATCGAGTTCATATCATCAGATCCGGTTGAGTGTTCGTTCCTTAGGGTTCTTCAAGTGGTATCAGAGCCACTCTTCCGGTATCTCTTTTCATTCCATCTTTCTCATCTATCATTTTCTTCAGAAAAAAAAAGAAATTCTTCTTCTATCTATCTTTGAATCCGGGCCCCGCTTTACCATCCATATATATTAAAATAAAAGAAAGAAAGATCTAATCAAAAAAAAAAAAAAAGAAAGAAAATCTATCAAAAGTTTTCAATTGTGGTTTGGTGGTGGAAGAGTAAGCCTGCTGGCCGAGGAGAAACCCGGCCTTGGAGGTGGTTAATACAGATTCCCCTTGTTAAATCTCTTATCTTTCTATCTTGTCTCTTGGGTGTTTCACTTGGGATTCTCATTTTGGGTTATCTAGTTTGTTCTCTTAGAACTTTGAGGGAAACTCTCTTGTGTGACTACCAAATTGAGTGAAACCCGTGTGTGGGCAAGGATAAACACCTGAGTGTGTGAGGTTTTTAATCTAACTTTACCTTGTTTAAGTTTTCAGGTAGCCATGGATAGTGAAGATGAAAGAAACCAACCCGGAAATTCACATGCCGGATTATCTAACTTGCAAATGTGTGCTCTCAATGATTATATGTCTAACTTGTTGAATACAGGTTTGGAGGCAATCCATCAGAGGCTAGATGAACTTCAGGGCCATCCAAGTCAGCCACGAACCAGAACCAGACGACCATCCAAGGAGGAACAGCCGGTCCGACCTAGAAATCCGAGAAGAGTCTTATGATGATGATTGATCCATCAACTGTCCAAGGAGAGTTCCTAGGCATCAAAACCGAGGTGATGTCAATCCTTTTGGTAGAAATGAAAGAACCAATGATGGCTTGGGTGGTTTTAATTTGAAAATTCCAAGTTTTGATGGCAAAAATGATCCGGATGCTTTTCTTGAATGGGAAAGAAAAATTGAACTTGTGTTTAATTGTCAAAATTTTTCTGATATTAAAAAGGTTAGACTTGCTGCTGCTGAGTTTACTGGCTATGATATTAACTGGTATGATCGAGTTGTGACTAGCAGGAGGAGAGCAGGTGAGGCGCCAGTTGATACATGGGATGAGCTTTCCCTGCTGATGCGGAGACGCTTTTTTCCCGACCATTACCACAGAGATCTACACCATAAACTCAGGCGTTTGCTTCAAGTTTCTAAGTCAGTTGAGGACTATCACCAGGAGATTGAAATGATCAAAGCTGATGTAGAAGAGCCCTTAGACGGCACCATGGCCAGATTTCTTTCCGGGCTCAACTGGGACATACAAGACCGCATGGAGCTGGAAGACTATGACAGCATGGAGCAGATGTTACACAAGGCCGTGCTGATCGAGCAATAAGTCAAGAGAAAGGGTCTCACTAAACCGACCTTTGCTTCTAAACCAACCTTTGCTTCCAAGCCAAACTATCAAGACAAGGGTAAGTCTTCTTCCACAACAAATACAGCTTTTCAGACAAATGTCCCTGCTCGTGTTAATAGAGAAAAGAAAGAAGAAGCTACCAAACGAACCAGATACATCCAATGCTTTAGGTGTCATGGCCTTGGCCACTATGCCAACCGATGTCCAAACCAAAAGGTGATGGTGCTCTTGGAGAATGGAGAAGTCGAATCTGAAGAAGACAAGAAGGATATCGGACCAGTGTATGATGATGATCATGAGGAAGAAGAACTTGACTTCCCGGTTCATGGTCCCCTTCTTGTTACTAGGAAGGTCTTGGACGACACCATTGATCCCATCTTTGATGAGGAGGTCGATGGAGGGATCAATGAGTTTTGCTCGACCTTCGTGGAGAGTTCTGATCCGATCTATGATGAGGATGTTTTTGATGAGCCAAGCCATGGTTCACTACTGGTTACTAGGCGTGCCTTGAGTGTCCAACCAAAATCCAATGACAAAGAACAAAGGGAGAATCTCTTTCACTCTAGATGTCTCATATCTGATAAAGTTTGTTCTTTAATTATTGATGGAGGTAGTTGCACTAATGTGGCTAGTGACACCCTTGTAAAGAAACTTGGGCTTGTTACTCGGCCTCTTTCTCGTCCTTTCAGGTTGGAGTGGCTCAATGAGTCCGAGAACAGTATGTGAAGGAGCAAGTCACGGTTCCACTCTCCATTGGCCGATATGAGGATGAGGTTGTTTGCAATGTGCTTCCCATGGATGCTTGCCATGTTCTCTTGGGCCGGCCTTGGCTATTTAACAAGAAGGCAGTGCATGATGGTTTCACAAACCGGCACTCATTTGATCATAAAGGAAAGAAGATCACCTTGGTGCCTTTGTCGCCTTCGGAAGTCCATCAAGACCAGGTCCAACTTAAGAAGAACCAAGACCAAGACTCTAAAGCTGATAAACCTGAGACCAGTACCAGAAACTCCAACTTCTTTGTCAAAGAAAGTCAGGTAAGGAAGTCTCTTTGCTCTCAAAAGCCATTTCTCTTACTTATTTATAAAGAGTCTCTCTTGGCCTCATCTTCTTCTGACCTTGCACCGGAGATTCTGAGTGAGTTTTTAGGTATCTTGCAGGATTATTCTGATGTGTTTCCAGAAGAAAATCCCAAAGGATTGCCACCGGTGAGAGGCATTGAGCATCAGATCGATCTCGTCCCGGGCGCCTCTCTACCGAACCGCCAGCGTACCGCACCATTCCGGTCGAGACCAAGGAACTGCAGAAACAGATAAAAAACTTGCTTGAGAAGGGATACATCAGAGAGAGTCTCAGTCCCTGTGCCGTGCCTGTTCTACTTGTACCAAAGAAGGATGGCTCCTGGAGGATGTGTGGACTGCCGGGCCATAAACAACATCACAGTAAAGTCTCGACATCCTATCCCTCGTCTTGATGATATGCTTGATGAACTCCATGGTTCTAAGTAGTTTTCTAAGATAGATTTGAGAAATGGCTATCATCAGATTAGGATGAAAGAAGGTGATGAATGGAAAACGGCCTTTAAAACAAAACTAGGTTTGTATGAGTGGCTTGTCATGCCCTTTGGTCTCACTAATGCACCTAGTACTTCCATGCGCCTAATGAATCATGTCTTGAGGTGTTTTATTGGTCATTTTGTTGTGGTTTACTTTGATGACATTCTTATTTACAGCAAAAGCCTTGATGAGCACCAACAGCACTTGAAATCTGTTCTTGAAGTCCTTAGAAAGGAACGTTTGTTTGCTAACCTTGGAAAGTGTTATTTTGGCACAGATCATGTGGTCTTTCTAGGTTTTGTTGTAGGTGCAGATGGCTTGAGAGTGGACGAGCAGAAGGTCCAAGCAATCCGGGACTGGCCGATTCCGACCATCATTGGTGAAGTAAGAAGCTTCCATGGCCTTGCCGGCTTCTATAGGCGATTTGTTCAAAACTTCAGTACCTTGGCCGCTCCTCTTACTGAAGTAATCAAGAAGAACGTGGGGTTCAAATGGGGACCAGCTCAGGAAGAAGCATTCGAAATCCTTAAAGGGAAGTTGACTCACGCCCCTTTACTTGTACTTCCAGATTTTTCTAAAGCTTTTGAAATCGAATGTGATGCTTCTGGTGTTGGTATTGGTGCTGTGTTGATGCAGGATGGAAAATCAGTGGCTTATTTCAGTGAGAAGCTTGGAGGAGCTATGCTCAACTACCCCACATACGACCAAAAACTCTATGCCTTGGTGAGGGCCCTTCAAATGTGGCAGCACTATCTTTGGCATAAGGAGTTCATCATCCACACTGATCATCAGTCTCTAAGACACCTTAAGGGTCAGCAGAAGCTCAACAAGAGGCATGCTCGTTAGATGGAGTTCATTGGGACATTCCCTTATGTGATCAAGTACAAACAAGGTAAGGAGAATGTTGTGGCCGATGCATTGTCTCGAAGGTATACTCTTCTCTCAGCCCTTGAAACAAAATTGCTTAGTTTTGAGTTTATCAAAGATTTATACGCATCTGATCAAGATTTCAAAGAGGTTTTCCGAAAATGTTCCAAGGTCGCTTATGGAAAGTATTTTCAAAACTCTGGATTCCTATTCTTTGATAACCGCTTGTGTGTGCCCCAATGTTCTTTGAGGGAGTTGTTTCTCAAGGAAGCTCATGGAGGAGGTCTTATGGGACACTTTGGTGTTAAGAAAACTTACAAGGCGGTTCATGATCACTTCTATTGGCCAAGCTTGATGAAAAATGTGAACCGGATATGTAGCCGATGTGTGGTGTGCAAGAAGTCTAAGTCCAAATCTTCAAACCACGGTTTGTATTCTGCACTTCCTATTCCTTCTCATCCTTGTGTAGACATTTCTATGGATTTCGTGTTAGGATTGCCAAGGTCTAAGTCTGGACGAGATTCAATCTTTGTTGTTGTAGACAGATTTTCGAAAATGGCTCATTTCATTCCTTGTCATAAAACTGATGATGCCACACAAGTTGCTGATTTGTTCTTTAGAGAGATTGTTAGATTGCATGGAATGCCTAACACCATTGTATCTGATCGCGATGCTAAGTTCCTTAGTTATTTTTGGAAAACCTTATGGTCTAAACTAGGAACATGATTGATGTTTTTCACAACTTGTCATCCGCAAACTGATGGTCAAACTGAAGTTGTTAATCGAACCTTGTCTGCTCTGCTTAGATCTTTGGTTAAAAAGAATCTTAGGCTTTGGGAAGAATGCTTACCACATGTTGAGTTTGCTTACAATCATGCAATGCATTCTGCTACAAAGTTTTCTCCTTTTGACGTTGTTTATGGGTTTAATCCTTTGTGCCCACTTGATCTTTTACCTTTGCCTTTGAGTGAAAGAGTTAGTACAGATGGCAAGAGGAAGGCGGCCACTATCAAAAAGCTACATGAACAGGTTCGTGCAAACATTGAGGCCAAGACCGAGATCTATAAAAGATATGCCAATCAGAAAAGAAAGGAGGTTATTTTCAAAGAAGGTGATCTTGTTTGGGTTCACTTGAGAAAGGATCGATTTCCGGAAGAAAGAAAGTCTAAACTTATGCCTCGGGTCGATGGTCCATTCCAGATCCTTAAGAAGATCAATGACAATGTTTATCAGCTTGATCTTCAAGGTAAGTATGACATTTCTTCGAGCTTTAACGTTTCTGATCTTTCCTCTTTTCTTGTAGATGATCCGGATTTGTGGTCAAATCCTTTTGAAGAAGGAGGGAATGATGTGCCCCAGTCCGAGGATCAGTCCATGGAATCAGATCAGAACGAGGATCAGAACGTCCGAAACAACGCAACTGAGGTTCAGTCCATCGATCGGGCCGAACAGACTGCTCGGGCCGTGTATCGTCTCGACCCGCACTCGTCCGAATTGGAGCTTCAACATAACCCGCGACCAGATGGCCAAATCAACCGTACTGAAGTTCGCCTTTCCCGTCCTGTTCGTCATGCTAAGTCCATCGGTCAAGTCAGAAGTGAAGTTGATCAAGTGGAATCCAAATCCGACCATGGTCTCTCTCTCTTAAGCCATCTCGGCCGAACCGGGGATCGTTCTGATGAACTGATCCGACACTTCGATCAGTTCATGAACTTTGATCAGCCAAATCTCTCTAAGGCAAGACTCTTAAGGTTGTCCGAAGACATAGCCACCTTTTGGTCCAGAACAGTCCATGAAAATCACCCGTCCTTACATGAAGACTGTACCGGCCGTGTACTGCTCCTTACCGCGGGACGTGCTATCAGTTACACCGAACCTGGACAAGAGTAGCCGAAGAGTTCAAATCGACCAGTCAACATTATTTTCTGTGCTTTGACTAGATCTGGTCTTCTATCTATTTTCTATGTCTCTTTTTCATACATTTTTATTTATTATCTTTGACTACAAGTTATATAAGTATGAGAACACATCCTTGAAATAAGATAATCGATTTTCCTTATTCATTTTGAGATTTCTTTCTTTGTTCTTTGATTAGAACATTCTTGTTCCCTTGGTGAGGCTATCTCCAAATGAATCCCCATTCTTTGAGCCGGACTTGTTTGTCAAATCAAGCGGCCATTGAGAGTTCTAGTAGTATCATTGGGTCTTCCGCATCCCTTTGTGTCACTAAACAATCCATCAGTTCTCTATCTCTTCAAATCGAGTTCATATCATCAGATCCGGTTGAGTGTTCGTTCCTTAGTGTTCTTCAAAGGGTCAGCGTGCTGAGTCCAACGACCAACGTGCTGATATGTGTACTGATGGACACCCACAGACGTCATGTGTGTGCTGACGGACACATACAGACACACACGGACACACATGGACAGCCACTGATGTCCTGTGTGTACTGACGGACACCCACTGACGTCCTGTGTGTGCTGATGGACACCCACAGACGTCCTGTGTGTACTGAACAGACAGCCCACTTGGGCCAAAATCACCCTAACAGTCCACGGGAAGGGCCAGCGTGCTGAGTCCAAGGACCAGCAGGCTGATATGTGTACTGATGGACAGCCACGGACGTCCTCTGTGTGCTGACGGATAGCCACAGACACCCACGGACGTCCTGTGTGTGCTGGCGGATACCCACAGACGTCCTTTGTGTACTGAACAGACAGCCCACGTGGGCCAAAATCACCAAAACAGTCCACGGGAAGGGCCAGGGTGCTGAGTCGAAGGACAAAAATGCTGATATGTGTACTGATGGACAGCCACAGACGTCCTGTGTGTGCTGACGGACAGCCACGGACAGCCACAGATGTCTTGTGTGTGCTGGCGGACACCCACTGATGTCCTTTGTGTACTGAACAGACAGCCCACGTGGGCCAAAATCACCTAAACAGTCCACGGGAAGGGCCAGCGTGCTGAGTCCAAGGACCAACGTGCTGATATGTGTACTGATGGACAGCCACGGACGTCCTGTGTGTGCTGACGGACACACACAGACACACACGGACGTCCTGTGTGTGCTGACGGACACCTACGGACGTCCTGTGTGCTGACAGACACCCACGGACGTCCTTTGTGTACTGAACAGACAGCCCACGTGGGCCAAAATCACCCGAACAGTCCACGGGAAGGGCCAGCGTGCTGATATGTGTACTGATGGACACCCACAGATGTCATGTGTGTGCTGACGGACACACACAGACATACACGGACACACATGGACAGCCACGGATGTCCTGTGTGTACTGACGGACACCCACTGACGTCCTGTGTGTGCTGATGGACACCCACAGACGTCCTGTGTGTACTGAACAGACAGCCCACTTGGGCCAAAATCACCCTAACAGTCCACGGGAAGGGCCAGCGTGCTGAGTCCAAGGACCAGCGGGCTGATATGTGTACTGATGGACAGCCACGGACGTCCTCTGTGTGCTGAGGGATAGCCACAGACACCCACGGACGTCCTGTGTGTGCTGGCGGATACCCACAGACGTCCTTTGTGTACTGAACAGACAGCCCACGTGGGCCAAAATCACCAAAACAGTCCACGGGAAGGGCCAGGGTGCTGAGTCCAAGGACAAAAATGCTGATATGTGTACTGATGGACAGCCACAGACGTCCTGTGTGTGCTGATGGACACACACGGACACACATGGACAGCCACGGATGTCCTGTGTGTGCTGACGGACACACACAGACGTCCTATGTGTGCTGACGGACACCCACGGACATCCTGTGTGTGCTGACGGACACACACGGACACACACGGACAGTCACAGACGTCCTGTGTGTGCTGACGGACAGCCACGGACAGCCACAGAAGTCTTGTGTGTGCTGGCGGACACCCACTGATGTCCTTTGTGTACTGAACAGACAGCCCACATGGGCCAAAATCACCCAAACAGTCCACGGGAAGGGCCAGCGTGCTGAGTCCAAGGACCAACGTGCTGATATGTGTACTGATGGACAGCCACGGACGTCCTGTGTGTGCTGACGGACACACACAGACACACACGAACGTCCTGTGTGTGCTGACGGACACCCACGGACGTCCTGTGTGCTGACAGACACCCACGGACGTCCTTTGTGTACTGAACAGACAGCCCACGTGGGCCAAAATCACCCGAACAGTCCACGGAAGGGCCAGCGTGCTGATATGTGTACTGATGGACAGCCACAGACATCCTGTGTGTGCTGACGGACACACACGCACACACACAGACGTCCTGTGTGTGCTGACCGACACACATGGACGTCCTGTGTGTGCTGACCGACACACATGGACGTCCTGTGTGTGCTGACAGACAGCCACGGACAGCCACGAACGACCTGTGTATGCTGGCAGACACCCACAGACACACACGGGCACACACGGACAGCCACAAACGTCCTGTGTGTGCTGACGGAAACACACATGGACAGCCACGGATGTCCTGTGTGTGCTGGCGGACACCCACGGACGTCCTGTGTGTACTGAACAGACAGCCCATGATGTCATGTGTGTGCTGAGTCCAAGGAACAACGTGGCTGATATGTGTACTGATGGACAGCCACAGACGTCCTGTGTCTTCTGACGGACAGACACGGACAGACACGGACAGCCACGGACGTCCTGTGTGTGCTGACGGACAGCCATGGACAGCCACGGACGTCCTGTGTGTGCTGGTAGACACCCACGAACGTCCTCAGTGTACTGAACAGAGAGCCCACATGGGCCAAAATCACCCAAACAGTCCACGAGAAGGGCCAGCGTGCTAAGTCCAAGGACCAACGTGTTGATATGTATACTGATGAACAGCCACGGACGTCCTGTGTGTGCTGACGGACACACACGGACACACATGGACAGCCACGGACGTCATGTGTGTGCTGACGGACACACACGGACGTCCTGTGTGTGCTGACAGACACCCACGGACGTCCTGTGTGTGCGGACCGACACACACGGACAGTCATGGACATCTTGTGTGTGCTGAAAGACATCCACGGACAGCCCCAGACGTCCTGTGTGTGCTGGCGGACACCCACGGACGTCCTGTGTGTACTGAACAGCAGCTGGGCTAAAATCACCCAAACTGTCACGCCCCCAATCCTGGAAAGGATTTGTCGGGACGACCATGGTTCGAGGAAACGTACCAGCCAGTCTTAGGACATCAAGGCAAGCGTTCCATGGTCGAGAAAGAAGGTTAAGAACATAAGGAAACTTAGACTTAACCTTATATAAGCTAAGAGACAGCTAGGACGAGTAAGACGGTAACTGGACGGTAGCTCGGCCAGCCCAACGAAGCTATGTTTAGTTCAGTCCAGCTCAGTCCCTACTAAATCAGCTCCATTATCTGGACTAGTAGCTCACTCAGCTGAGGCAGCTGAGAGTCAGCTCACCTCAGCTAGACGGACTGTTCGGGTTTTAGGCCGATGGTCCGGGTCCGGGTCAGTGGCGGGCTGTGAGGTCCGGCCATGAGGCCACGGGCTGTTGGGTCTTTGGACAAGGCTGTGGGCTAAGTCCAGGAGGCTTGGGGCGTGGGTTGGGCTTATGATCGACCCCAAACCCAATCAGAAAGGACGATGGGATGCAAGTGGCCGAGAGGGCACAACCCTTGGCCGATGGTTCCCGTTCGATAGCAAGTCGTGCCTTTTCGTGGGGCAAGACTTACCCCCTCGTTTTCTATAAATATGGGGCCTCTCCTGTTGGTTTCATTATCCAATTCCAGAGTAAAATACTCAGAGAAAAACGTAGAGAGAGAGAGAGAGAGTGAGAGAGAGAGAGAGTCTCGGCCAAGAGATCGGCCGGAAAAGGGTTTAAGAGAGAGGAGGCCGTGTGGTTATGAATACCCATGGCATAGAGAAAGGTCTGGAGAAGGACTCCAAAGCCGTGGTTCAGTCAGATAGGGTCAGTGGGTAACCACCGACACATCGGCTAAGACAATCGGACAGTCCGAACCTGTCTAGCTATGGGCGTTTGAATTGTGTCCTATTCTTCTCATTCTTTTCATCCAGTTCTTCTTCAACTCCTTCTGTACATTGGCTTCACCTTGTTGATATGTTGGGATTGATTATAACCGTGGTTCTGGTAGAGTAATGCGGTCACGGTCCATAACCGACAAGTTAGGCGCGCGCATGGTCTAAACCGGCCTCAGGTGATCCGATTGGATAGGGGCGGTTCTGTTCTGTTCTGAACGGTTGCAACCCTTCCCTGAGCAGTTACAATTTTTCATGACTTGGGTAGGTTAAGGCGTGATCCTTTGGCCATAGGCCGGACATACGCACGGACCAGACAGTCCATACGGACGGTTAGGTCGAACGGTTGGAGCATCTGAATGGGTGCGAGATGCCAAGGGTCATGAGTTGCCAAGAGGCACGAGTGTCCAAAGGGTACTAGTTCCCAAAGGGTGTGAGTTCCAAACGGTGCCATTGGTTCAAGGCTTAGGCCGAACCAAGTGGACAGTCCGCGGCTGCATAGTCGAACGGACGGACGGTTAGTTTAACCGGAGTGTTGCGTAGCAAGGTCTGATCGGTTGCAAGGCAATCCGGTTGGGTCTTGGGCCTTACTCTGTGGTATGGATCCAGGCTTTGGGTCGGATCAGGTAAGAAGGTCCGTGAGACTTTGGGCCGGACTTATAACTGGCCGATCGCACCTATCTCTTAACCAGACGGTTAGACGGGACTATGGACTATCCGACTATGGTTGGATGGTTCTAGTCGCAAAGGATAAGTAGGATATCTTACAATCAACCTCGGGTTGGTGAGTAGGATAGGCGCCATATGCCTTATGTAGGGCGTAGACCCACATGATGGCAATGGAAGGTCGGTTATATCAGTACATGCTAAGTGGACGAAGGCTTATCAAGTCTAGTGGTCGGATCATGTTTCATGACGATGGTTCGATGGCCGAGCACTAGTATGGATAGTCACGTTTCTGGAGTAAGAGTATTGGTGTGATGCTTCTATATATCAACCTTGGTGTTGATAGCTTCGGTATTGGCTAAGAGCCATGACGAAGTGTATGGCTAGTATTATGTGTCGTAGACCATAGGTACTAAGCCTAGGTGTGATTGTTAATGGAAAGCCGTAGATATGATCATTGGTTAGTATGGATGACCTAGCCGTAGATATGATCATTGGTTGAATGACTAAGTACCTAGGGGAGTTGTTCGAGTCCAAGGAAGGACCAGGATCGAATTATGACAAAGTCCAATGAAGGACATAAGTCAAGTCTGAGGCGTTTTTAGTCTGGAGGGACTAAGATTGCAATGTGGCCAAGCCTGAAAAGGTTGTGGCCGGTTTAGGGGATGATCCAGTACGTTGTGGCTGAGGTCATGAACTTTATTGTCCATGAAGGAGAAAAGAACCATAACAAACTGTTAGGACGCGTTGTAGGACGAGCAGCCTAAAGATTGGAACAAGTTCGTGAGGACTTGACTGGTACATCGAGTGGTGTGAGGATTGGCCAAATCTACTAAGGCTCGAGTATGCAGCATGTTCCTAGGGACTGATTATGATATAGTCTTGGACTATGATCAGAGAAAGAATAAAATCTGAAGACGATGCTATTCAAAGGAAAGACATAGACTTGTTGGATACTAGGACCGCAACCTGGAGAGTTCGGCCGGTGACACAAGGAATGTCTTTGGATGGATTTTCAAGTATCACTTGAATGGGTGCTTGATGGACCCTCGACTGTGGTCGAAGTAGACAAGTAAGGGTGCCATCAGCGAAACCAGAAAGGACCACTTGATAGGATTTTTGTGGTTAAATCCTTATCAAGTGGGGGAGACTTGTATAACGATGGTCAAAGGAATTTGATCGTCGAAGTGGTCATTTGGTGTTTTTGAATCAAGCTTGTTCTATTCTCTAATCAAGACTAGAACAAGTTCGGTTGGAATATTTTGTCTTGGGACAAGGTATAATCATCACCGGATTCGAGGACGAATCCATTACAAGTGGGGGAGACTTGTCACGCCCCCAATCCTAGAAAGGATTTGTCGGGACGGCCATGGTTCGAGGAAACGTATCAGCCAGTCTTAGGACATCAAGGCAAGCGTTCCATGGTCGAGAAAGAAGGTTAAGAACATAAGGAAACTTAGACTTAACCTTATATAAGCTAAGTGACAGCTAGGACGAGTAAGACGGTAACTAGACGAAGTAGACAAGTAGCTCGGCCAGCTCAACGAAGCTAGGTTTAGTTCACTCCAGCTCAGTCCCTACTAAGTCAGCTCCACTAGCTGGACTACTAGCTCACTCAGCTGATGCAGCTGAGAGTCAGCTCACCTCAGCTAGACGGACTGTTCGGGTTTTAGGCCGATGGTCCGGGTCAGTGGTGGGCTGTGAGGTCCGGCCATGAGGCCATGGGCTGTTGGGTGTTTGGGCAAGGCCGTGGGCTAAGTCCAAGAGGCTAGGGGCGTGGGTTAGGATTAATACCGACCACAAACCCAATCAGAAAGGGTGATGGGATGCAAGTGGCCGAGAGGGCACAACCCTTGGCCGATGGTGCCGCTTCGCTAGCAAGTCGTGCCTGTTCGTGGGGCAAGACTTACCCCCCCGTTTTCTATAAATATGGGGCCTCTCCTGTTGGTTTCATTATCCAATTCCGTAGTAAAATACTCAGAGACAAACGTAGAGAGAGAGAGAGAGAGTCCCGGCCAAGAGATCGGCCAGAAAAGGGCCGGTCGTGGTGGTTTTGTATCTCCGGCAAGGAGAACGGTTTAGGAGAGAGGAGGCCGTGTGGTTATGAATACCCAAGGCATAGAGAAAGGTCTGGAGAAGGACTCCAAAGCCGTGGTTCAGTCAGATAGGGTCAGTGGGTAACCACCGCCTCATCGGCTAAGATAATCGGACAGTCCGAACCGGTCTAGCCATGGGCGTTTGGATTGTGTCCTATTCTTCTCATCCTTTTCATCCAATTCTTCTTCTACTCCTTCTGTACATTGGCGTGGCCTTGTTGATGTGTTGGGATTGGTTATAACCGTGGTTCTGGTAGAGTAATGCGGTCGCGGTCCATAACCGACGAGTTAGGCGCGCGGATGGTCTAAACCGGCCTCAGGTGATCCGATTGGATAGGGGCGGTTCTGTTCTGTTCTGAACGGTTGCAACCCTTCCCTGAGCAGTCACAATGGTTCATGACTTGGGTAGGTTAAGGCGTGATCCTTAGGCCATAGGCCGGACACACGCACGGACCAGACAGTCCATACGGATTGGTAGGTCGAACGGTTGGAGCATCTGAAAGGGTGCGAGATGCCAAGGGTCATGAGTTGCCAAGAGGCACGAGTGTCCAAAGGGTACTAATTCCCAAAGGGTGTGAGTTCCAAACGGTGCCATTGGTTCAAGGCTTAGGCCGAACCAAGTGGACAGTCCGTGGCTGCATAGTCGAACGGATGGACGGTTAGTTTAACCGGAGTGTTGCGTAGCAAGGTCTGATCGGTTGCAAGGCAATCAGGTTTGGTCTTCGGCCTTACTCTGTGGTATGGATCCAGGCTTTGGGTCGGATCAGGTAAGAAGGTCCGTGAGACTTTGGGCCGGACTTATAACTGGCCGATCGCACCTAGCTCTTAACCAGACGGTTAGACGGGACTATGGACGATCCGACTATGGTTGGATGGTTCTAGTCGCAAAGGCTAAGTAGGATATCTTACAATCAACCTCTGGTTGGTTAGTAGGATAGGCGCCATATGCCTTATGTAGGGCGTACACCCACATGATGGCAATGGAAGGCCGGTTATATCAGTACATGCTAAGTGGACGATGGCTTATCAAGTCTAGTGGTCGGATCATGTTTCATGACGATGGTTCGATGGCCGAGCACTAGTATGGATAGTCACGTTTCTGGAGTAAGAGTATTGGTGTGATGCTTCTATATATCAACCTTGGTGTTAATAGCTTCGGTATTGGCTAAGAGCCATGACGAAGTGTCTGGCTAGTATTATGTGTCGTAGACCATAGGTACTAAGCCTAAGTGTGATTGTTAATGGAAAGCCGTGTAAGATATGATCATGGTTGAGTATGGAAGACCTGACCTCTGGATGATGTTCAAGGTGTCGGAACTAATCTGATTTAGGAATGCATCGGTTGGTATGAACAAGTCATATCTGTTGTTTGGGTTATGTCCCAAGGCCGATCAGGCCAGATGATGATTCATCAGTTCCAAGTCATGTGAGGAAGGTTGGTTGATTGACTTAGGATCTAATGAGCTTTGTCAGTCCATAAGATGGACTTGGTACTATTGCCTATAAGGCAAAAGGATTTTGGATTGTGCATGAGCCGAGAAAGGCCAGATGCAAACCCTTATCCTTTCAAAGACTTCTCAAAGGTTACTTAGGTCTTTGGGGATGGTTGGTTGAATGACTAAGTACCTAAGGGAGTTGTTTGATGCAGGAATCAAGGTAAGGACCTTAAGTAAGATCATTGAGTGATCGTTGTCCAGCTGTCAAGCAAGATCAATTTGAGTCAATGGAGGACCGATGAGCTCCATAGATGTGGCAAAGGTATGATCTAGCATTTACTTATGTAGATCTAGATAAAATGGTTTAGGGGAATGGAACCTCAGAATCGTATGGCTTGGTTTGGGTTTAGGATGGACCTTTAAGCTAATTGGTAGTTGAGTAAACTGACCAAGGCTAAGGTGATTCGACCAGACAATTGTTAGATTGGTTTTAGACCAATGGTTTACTAGAGAATAATCCGCTGCGTATCTGTTGAAAGGATCTAGGCTATTAATGACTAGGGAAGTCTTTAGCTAAGATCTAAGTTAGCTCTCGCCTTTAGGCGATATTATAAATAAAGGGCATAAATTAAGAGGTTCGGCCAGGAAGTGGACCGAGCGACGTGAGGCATCGACCGTGGCCTAGGCGGCCGGGATCGGGTCTTACACAAACAGTCCCCGGGAAGGGCCAGCGTGCTGAGTCCAAGGACCAACGTGCTGATATGTGTACTGATGGACAGCCACAGACGTCCTGTGTGTGCTGATGGACACACACGGACTCACACGGATAGCCACGGATATCCTGTGTGTGCTGACAGACACCCACGGACGTCCTGTGTGTGCTGACGGACACCCACGGATGTCCTGTGTGTACTGAACAGACAGCCCACGTGGGCCGAAATCACCCGAACAGTCCTCGGGAAGGGCCAGCATGCTGAGTCCAAGGACCAGCGTGCTGATATGTGTACTGATAGACAGCCACGGACTTCCTGTGTGTGCTGACGGACACACACAGACGTCAAGTGTGTGCTGACGGACAGACACAGACGTCCTGTGTGTGTTGACAGACAGCCACGGACAGCCACGAACGTCCTGTGTATGCTGGCAGACACCCATAGACACACATGAACACACACGGACAGCCATGGACGTCCCGTGTGTGCTGACGGACAGCCACATACAGCCACAGACGTCCTGTGTGTGCTGGCGGACCCCACGGACGTCCTGTGTGTACTGAACAGACAGCCCACATGGGCCAAAATCACCCGAACAGTACACGGGAAGGGTCAGCATGCTGAGTCCAAGGACCAACGTGCTTATTTGTGTACTGATGGACAGCCACGGACGTCCTGTGTTAACTGACGGACAGACACGGACACACACGGACATCCTCTGTGTATTGAACAGACAGCCCACATGGGCCAAAATCACCCAAACAGTCCACGAGAAGGGCCAGCGTGCTAAGTCCAAGGACCAACGTGCTGATATGTATACTGATGAACAGCCACAAACGTCCTGTGTGTGCTGACCGACACACACGGACACACATGGACAGCCACGGACGTCCTGTGTGTGCGGACGGACACACACGGACACACATGGACAGTCACGGACGTCCTGTGTGTGCTGACAGACAGCCACTGACAGCCCCGGAGGTCCTGTGTGTGCTGGCGGACACCCACGGACGTCCTATGTGTACTGAACAGACAGCCCACGTGGGCCAAAATCACCCAAACAGTCCCCAGGAAGGGCCAGCGTGCTGAGTCCAAGGACCAACGTGCTGATATGTGTACTGATGGACAGCCACGGACGTCCTGTGTGTGCTGATGGACACAAACAGACACACACGGACAGCCACGGATGTCCTGTGTGTGCTGACAGACACCCACGGACGTCCTGTCTGTGCTGACGGACACCCACTGATGTCCTGTGTGTACTGAACAGACAGCCCACGTGTGCCAAAATCACCTGAACAGTCCTCGGGAAGGGCCAGCATGCTGAGTCCAAGGACCAGCGTGCTGATATGTGTACTGATGGACAGCCACGGACGTCCTGTGTGTGCTGACGGACACACACGAAAGTCCTGTTTGTGCTGACTGACAGCAACGGACCGCCACGGACCGCCACGAATGTCCTGTGTATGCTGGTGGACACCCAGAGACACACACGAACATACACGGACAGCCATGGACGTCCTGTGTGTGCTGACGGACAGCCACAGACAGCCACAGGACGTCCTGTGTGTGCTGGCGGATACCCACACCCACTCTTAAACTGCACCCTTCCTCTGTGACAGTCCAGAGTGTCCCGGTTCTTTCCAAGCCAGTCCATGCCTAATATCACCTCATGATTCTTAAGGCAGACCACAACCAGATCCATAGGCATAACTCTATCCTGGATCACTATTGGGATATCCTTTACTCTCCCTAATGAATGCATTACTTGCCCACCGGCCGCATTCACTATGCAAGGATCATCCTCCGTTTCCATCTGGAACAACCCTTTTCCGATCATATCTGGGCTCACAAAGCTGTGTGTAGCTCCAGTATCAAACAGTACGTGTGTTTCCACACCACCAATACATAGGGTCCCTACATAAGACCCCCCTTTTCTAATCATTTAATCCATTCTAAGTTCTGTCATGTCCCCGATCCTGGATAGGATCTCCCGGACAGACTTTAGTGCGAGGAGACGCACCAGTCAGGTCACATGACCTAAAGATAAGCGTGTCATGGTCCAAAACGTGGTTAAGGGAATCAGGTAGCTGGAACTTAACCAAATTAAGGCAGATGCAAGCTAAAAGGAGCTGGACAAGCGAGCTGGTAGCTGGACGAGATCCAGGTGAAGCTCGATTGAAGTGGGTGATCAGAATGGATCATGGGAGAACTAAGTATAGGTATGGAAATAGACCAAGAGACTTAGAAGAATTGAAGAAGATAAAGGAAGCAAGCTGGACACAGTGTATAACAGCTGGGCGATGCAGTAAGCAAGCTCGACCAGCTAGGCAAGCTCGACCAGCTAGGTGAACTGTAGTGCAGCTCAATGTAGCTCACTGAAGTGTAGGTCAGCTCCCTGAGCTGGATGGTCTAGCTCACTCAGCTGGGTCAGCTGGGGATCAGCTCAACTCAGCTGGACTGAGTGTTCAAATCATGGGCAGTTGGGCCGGGTCTGGACAGTGGCCGGGCCATGTGGGCGACCCGGGTGTACCGATGGGCTGGTTGGCTCTTGGGATTGAGCCACGAGCTTGGGCAATCCGTGTGGGCTTGTTTGGACTTGTCCAGGAGTGGATTGGCAAGCCCAGGGCGTCTGGAAACTGCCTGAGGCGAATGGGTATGATCTGGACCATTGATTAAATCAATGGCCAGAAATGATACCGAAAGGGTGCAACCTTTGGAAAGGTAACTGCCCCTTCTTCTATAAAAGGCAGGCAAGTCCGTGCCTTTGCAGGCACGCCAGGGCTTCCTCCTACACCCTGAAACACAAAGAAACACAGAGAAAAGACAGAGAGTTGGTCGGATTCCCAATCCAAAACCCATGGTGGTGTAAAGGTCATAAAGAGGCAGTTTTGGGAGAGATCAAGGGGTGAAGTTATGAACGACTTTATGGTGGTTTTGATCCGTGATGTTATCACCCAAAGCATCAGTGAGAACACACGGAAAAGGTGAGGAAAGAAGGTAGATGACCGGAATTCATTCCCAAAGGCCAAGACAGCCTTAAGGAGAGAGGTGTGTGGGAGGGCAGTTTCATGGAAGTGCAAGGGGAGTTATGAACGACCCTGTGGTAGGTTTTCACCACGGATGAACACGTCCTAGGCTTCCCCTGTATCTTGGGAACACACGCAAATACCCAGGAGAGAAGGGAGAAGGCCGGACTTCCCTCACAATGGCATGAATAGCCTTGAAGGTGGATGCAGTGTAGAAACTGGTTTCATGGAAGTTCCATGGAAGGGATCAGGGGTGCGACCCATGAATGGATCTTATCAATACAGGA
Source organism: Brassica napus (assembly GCF_020379485.1). NCBI lineage: Eukaryota > Viridiplantae > Streptophyta > Magnoliopsida > Brassicales > Brassicaceae > Brassica > Brassica napus. The sequence continues at coordinate 181,923 of NW_026014659.1, forward strand.
GGTATGTGATAAGTACTGATAGACGCGTGCACTGTAGGAGCATGGCCGAACATAATAAGGAAAGGCACTTGATCTAATCAGATCATGTATAAGGTAACTGATTTTATAATTACTTTCAAGGTTATGTTTCTGTCTATTGTGGTGCAGTTAAGGCCAAGTATGGCACGCCCCTTGAAGACCATATGTTGTGATGTAAACTAAGGATCCAGGACCCTGAGATAAGGGGCGGATCTTAGTTGATCTAACTCATCCATGTGGGATGGAAGTTAGAGGCCACTCATTGGATAGTGATCCATGTTGGATCATGGTGTGTGTGTTAGTTCTGATCATGGTGTGAATCAATGATCCGAATCATGGAGGAGACACATGGGTGAGAGCTAACTTAGATCATGGAACCAGCAGCAAGCCGTGGAGGCGAGTAAGGCTAGTACTAAGTGGCATGGACCACAAGTATGGGGCCGGTGTGTTTATCTAAAGAAGGCCGTGTGTAATCTGATCTTTGGCAAGGATGGATGACCTGATCCATAGGTGGGCCGATGAGCTAACAAGCTCCGTGGATGTGGCAAAGGTATGATCTAGCAATGTTGCATTGATCTAGATAGAATGGTTTGGGAAACGGAACCTCAGATTTGTATGACTTGGTTCGTGTTCAGAATCAACCTTGGAGCTAGCTGGTAGTTGAGTATACTAACCATTAGCTTTGGTTATTCGACCGGACAAGTATTATATTGGTTATAGACCAATGGATGATGATATTATTCCGCTGCATGCGTATGTGTTGTATTGATCTAAGCTAGGAAAGACTATGGTAGTCTTGAGCTAAGATCTGAGTTAGCCCTCGCCTATGGGCGATGTTTTAAATATAGGGCGAAAATTTTGAGAGGTTCGGTCAGGGTATCGACCGAGCGACGTGAGGCATCGACCGCAGCCTAGTCGGCCAGGATCGGGTCTTACAAGTTGGTATCAGAGCATGCTTGATCCTGTGACGGACAGTGCTCAAGGATGTTGAGTTCGAAACCGAATATATTTTGGGAAATCATGATGACTTGGAACCTTAGCTGTGGTCAGCCAAGGGAGAGTTGAGGTAAGATTGGGTTTCATGCTTGAGAACGGGGAAGTTCCAAGATGAGCCGGCTTAGCCAAGATACACTCTTCCACGACAAGACCCTGAAAACATAAAGGTTAGTTTATCTACTTATTTGGGAATAGTAGACGGATTGGATGATGGACGCAATGCAAGATCTTTGTATGGACGACCTGGACAAGGGAAGTAACATGGACCAGAGAGTGGCTTAGGTTGAAAGAAACGTGCAGCACTCTCTTGGAGGTAAATGTTATCCCTTGGTGGCCGTTCAAAATAAGTGAGCATATGCAATGTTCATGTTAGACTAAGGGAGACGCTACATGGCTAGTACATGAGTGGGCTTATGATCAGATGGATCAGCTTGGACCCAGTGTAAGTCAAGGTAGGATTCCTTAAGATTGAGTGAATGGAATGGATCAATTCCAAGAGGAATTGGAAACACGATGTTAAGTATCTTAGTATGATGAGGATTGAGGTATACTATAAACACTTTTGTGAATGGTATGGGACGTTCACAGATGTGTGATGCTTTGGAGAATGGTATGGGACGTTTTCCAAATGTGTGATCAAACCGAGATCCTACTCATCTAAGTACTTAATGATCGGTGGTGTGGAAACACATTATTTGATACTGGAGCTACACATAGTTTTGTGAGTCCAAGTATGATTGGAAAAGGTTTGTTCCAGTATGGAACATGGGACGGTCCTGAACGAGTGAGTAGGACAAGTTATGAACTCACTCGGTCTGGTAAAGGACATCCCTGTGGTGATCTTGGATAGGCCGATGCCTAGAGATCTGATTGTTGTCCCCCTCAAGCATCATGAAGTGATCTTGGGCATGGACTGGTTGGGAAAGTATTGGGCAACTCTAGATTGTCACCGGGGAAGGGTGCAACTTGAGAACGAGTTTGGACCCCCGATTAAGTACCAAGGAATCAAGCCAACCTCTTGCAGTTTGGTGGTTTCAGCAGTCCAAGTAGAACGGATACTTGGAAATGGTTGTGAGGCCTTTTTGGTTACCATTTACACTGATGAGGTTGTAGGGGCCTGTGACCCAGAGGGTATACCGTTGGTTCGGGAATTTCAGGAAGTGTTTGGGGCACTACAGGGCATTCCCCCTTATAGGGCTGACCCATTCATCATTGAATTGGAACCTGGAACGTCCCCATTATCTAAAAGTCCATATAGAATGGCACCAGCTAAGATGGCTGAGCTGAAGTCGATCAAGTCCAGTGAGGGATGAGGATCGCAGCACAACCAAGTCGGAGATTGACCTATGGTTGGGGTGAGACGGTTGAGTCCTGGGGTGGACCAGAACCGCAATATGATCAAGTCCGTCAAAGGATGAGGATCAGGACACGACCTACTCGGAGATGGACCTATGGTCGGGGTGTAACGGTCTAGTCCCTGAGTGGACCAGGACTGGAATATGATAACGTCCTAAATGGACCAGGATCAAAATATGACAAAGTCCAGTTTGGACAGAAGTCAAGTTGAGGCGGTTTAGTCTTGTAAGGGCTAAGATGGCAATATGGCCAAGCTGGGAGAGGCTGTGGCTGGTTAAGGAATGATCCAGTAATTGGGGGCTGGAATCATAAACCTTATTGTCCGGGAAGGACTTAAGGGAACAAAACAATCTGTTAGGACTCATGGTAGAGTGATCAACCTAAAGATTGGAACATGTTCGCTAGGACTTGGCTGGTGCATAGAGTGGCTTTGAGATTGGTTGAATCCTCTAAGACTTGAGTACGCAGTATGTTCCTAGCGACTGAATTTGATCTAGTCATGGAACTAAAGTGTTCTACATGGACTTGGTGTCTACTAGGAACGCAACCTGGAGAGTTGGGTCAGTGACACAAGTCATGTCTTTGTATGGGTGCTTGATGGATCACTTGATAAGATTTTGGGTAAAATCTCTATCAAGTGGGGGGAGACTTGTGTAGATGGTGATCAAGACGTGATCAGTGAGGAGGGACAAGGAGGGAGATGCAACGAATTGGTTAAGAAGAACCAATCGAGCATGCTCTATGTTCTGGATGCAAAGAATTCGGTTGGAATCTTTTGTCTTCAGAAAAGACGGCAACACCACAGGATTCGAGAACGAATCCATCCTAAGTGGGGGAGACTTGTCATGTCCCCGATCCTGGATAGGATCGTCCGGACAGACTTTAGTGCGAGGAGACGCACCAGTCAGGTCACATGACCTAAAGACAAGCGTGTCATGGTCCAAAACGTGGTTAAGGGAATCAGGTAGCTGGAACTTATCCAAAATAAGGCAGATGCAAGATCAAAGGAGCTGGACAAGCGAGCTGGTAGCTGGAAGAGATCCAGGTGAAGCTCGATTGAAGTGGGTGATCAGAATGGATCATGGGAGAACTAAGTATAGGTCTGGAAATAGACCAAAGGACTTAGAAGAATTGAAGAAGATAAAGGAAGCAAGCTGGACACAGTGTATAACAGCTGGGCGATGCAGTAAGCAAGCTCGACCAGCTAGGTGAAGTGTTGTGCAGCTCAATGTAGCTCACTGAAGTGTAGGTCAACTCCCTGAGCTGGATGGTCTAGATCACTCAGCTGGATCAGCTGGGGATCAGCTCAACTCAGCTGGACTGAGTGTTCAAGTCATGGGCAGTTGGGCCGGGTCTGGACAGTGGCCGGGCCATGTGGGCGACCCGGGTGTACCGATGGGCTGGTTGGCTCTTGGGATTGAGTCAGGAGCTTGGGCAATCCGTGTGTCCTTGTTTGGACTTGTCCAGGAGTGGATTGGCAAGCCCAGGGCGTCTGGAAACTGCCTGAGGCGAATGGGTATGATCTGGACCATTGATTAAGTCAATGGCCAGAAATGATACAAAAGGGTGCAACCTTTGGAAAGGTAACTGCCCCTTCTTCTATAAAAGGCAGGAAAGTCCGTGCCTTTGCAGGCACGCCAGGGCTTCCTCCTACACCCTGAAACACAAAGAAACACAGAGAAAAGACAGAGAGTTGGCCGGATTCCCAATCCAAGACCCATGGTGGTGTGAAGGTCATAAAGAGGCAGTTTTGGGAGAGATCAAGGGGGGAAGTTATGAACGACTTTCTGGTGGTTTTGATCCGTGATGTTATCACCCAAAGCATCCTACAGGGCCTGAGAACACACGCAAATGGTGAGGAAAGAAGGTAGATGACCGGAATTCATTCCCAAAGGCCAAGACAGCCTTAAGGAGTGAGGTGTGTGGGAGGGTAGTTTCATGGAAGTGCAAGGGGAGTTATGAACGACCCTGTGGTAGGTTTTCAGCACGGATTAACACGTCCTAGGCTTCCCCCGTATCTGGGGAACACACGCAAATACCCAGGAGAAAAGGGAGAAGGCCGGACTTCCCTCACAATGGCATGAATAGCCTTGAAGGTGGATGCAGTGTAGAAACTGGTTTCATGGAAGTTCGATGGAAGGGATCAGGGGTGCGACCCATGAATGGATCTTATCAATACATGAGATATGTGATAAGGATTGATAGAGGCGTGCACTGGAGGAGCATGGCCGAACATAATAAGGAAAGGCACTTGATCTAATCAGATCATGTATAAGGTAACTGATTTTATAATTAGTTTCAAGGTTATGTTTCTGTCTCTTGTGGTGCGGTTAAGGCCAAGTATGGCACGCCCCTTGAAGACCATATGTTGTGATGTAAACTAAGGATCCAGGACCCTGAGGTAAGGGGCAGATCTTAGTTGATCTAACTCATCGATGTGGGATGGAAGTTAGAGGCCACTCATTGGATAGTGATCCATGTTGGATCATGGTGTGTGTGTTAGTTCTGATCATGGTGTGAATCAATGATCCGAATGATGGAGGAGACACATAGGGATCCTAGAACATGAGGAACCATGTGGGGTGCAAGGTCCAATTCATTTGGAACCAGCAGCAAGCCGTGGAGGCGAGTAAGGCCAGTACTAAGTGGCATGGACCAAAAGTATGGGGCCGGTGTGTTTACCTAAAGAAGGCCGTGTGTAATCTGATCTTTGGCAAGGATGGATGACCTGATCCATAGGTGATGGATCAAGGTGTCTGATCTGATTGATCAAAGGATGCACTGGTGGTAATAGGAGGACTGATCGGCTTCGTTAGGACATGGTTCCATGGCCGGTTAGGTACGTGTGAAGACTCATCAGTTCTGGGTCATGTGGGGTGGTTGGTTGATTGACTCAGGATCTGATGGGCGTTGTTATTCCATGAGCTGGACTTGGTATCATAAGTTGATAAGGCAAAAGGATGTGGGACAGTGCCTGAGCCGGTAAGGGCCAGATGCATGTCCTTAGCCGTTTGAAGACTTCTCAAGGGTTACTTATGTCTGTGGGGATGGTTGGCTGAATGACTAAGTACCTAAGGGAGTTGTTTTGTGTGTGTAAAGGAGCTGGACGCAGTATATGGCAGCTGGCCATAGCTCGGTCCTAGCTCAGTTCGAGTGTGACAGCTCGATCAGCTGGTCTATGAGTTCATTCAGCTAGAGTAGTTGGGCCGATGAGCTAACAAGCTCCGTGGATGTGGCAAAGGTATGATCTAGCAATGTTGCATAGATCTAGATAGAATGGTTAGGGAAACGGAACCTCAGATTTGTATGACTTGGTTCGTGTTCAGAATCAACCTTGGAGCTAGCTGGTAGTTGAGTATACTAACCACGGACAGCGACAGACGTCCTGTGTGTGCTGGCGAACACCCACGGACGTCCTGTGTGTACTGAACAAAAAGCCCACGTGGGCCAAAATCACCCGAACAGTCCACGGGAAGGGTCAACGTGCTGAGTCCAAGGACCAACATGCTTATATGTGTACTGATGGACAGCCACGGACGTCCTGTGTGTTCTGACGGACAGACACGGACACACACGGACAGCCACGGACGTCCTGTGTGTGCTGATGGACAGCCATGGAAAGCCACGAACGTCCTGTGTGTGCTGGCGGACACCCATGGACGTTCTCTGTGTACTGAGTAGACAGCCCACGTGGGCCAAAATCACCCAAACAGTCAACGAGAAGGGCCAGCGTGCTAAGTCCAAGGACCAACGTGCTGATATGTATACTGATGGACAGCCACAGACGTCCTGTGTGTGCTAACGGGAACACACAGACACACATGGGCAGCCACAGACGTCCTGTGTGTGCTGACGGACACACACGGATGTCCTGTGTGTGCTGACAGACACCCAAGGACGTCCTGTGTGTGCGGACGGACACACACGGACACACACGGACAGTCACGGACGTCCTATGTGTGCTGACAGACAGCCACAGACAGCCCTGGACGTCCTGTGTGTGCTGGCGGACACCCACTTATGTCCTGTGTGTATTGAACAGACAGCCCACGTGGGCCAAAATCACCCAAACAGTCCCCGGGAAGGACCAGCGTGTTGAGCCCAAGGACCAACGTGCTGATATGTGTACTAATGGACAGCCACTAACGTCCTGTGTGTGCTGCTGGACACACACGGACACACACGGACACACACAGACAGCCAAGGATGTCCTGTGTGTGCTGACGGACACCCACGGACGTCCTGTGTGTGCTGACGAACACCCACGGACGTCCTGTGTGTACTGAACAGACAGCCCACGTGGGCCAAAATCACCCAAACAGTGCAAGGGAAGGGCCAGCGTGCTGATATGTGTACTGATGGACAACCACGGACGTCCTTTGTGTGCTGAAGGACACCCACGGACGTCCTGTGTGTGCTGACGGACACACACGCACACACACGGACGTCCTGTATGTGCTAACTGACACACACGGACGTCCTGTGTGTGATGACAGACAGCCACGGACAGCCACGAACGTCCTGTGTATGCTGGGGGACACCCACAGACACACACGGAAAGCCACAGATGTCCTGTGTGTGCTGACGGACAGTCACGGACAGCCACAAATGTCCTTTGTGTGCTGGCGGACACCCACGGACGTCCTGTGTGTACTGAACAGACATCCCACGTGGGCCAAAATGGCCCAAACAGTCCACGGGAAGGGCCAGCGTGCTGAGTCCAAGGACCAATGTGCTGATATGTGGATGGACAGCCACAGACGTCCTGTGTGTGCTGACGGCCACAGACGGACACACACTGACACACACAGACAGCCACGGACGTCCTGTGTGTGCTAGCGGACACCCACAGACGTCCTGTGTGTACTCAACAGACAGCCCACAAGGGACAAAATCACCCGAACAGTCCACGGGAAGGGTCAGCGTGCTGAATCCAGGGACCAATGTGCTTATATGTGTACTGATGGACAGCCACGGACGTCCTGTGTGTGCTGACGGACAAACACAGACACACACGGACAGCCACGGACGTCCTGTGTGTGCTGACGGACACACACGGACATCCTGTGTGTGCTAACGGACACCAACAGACGTCATGTGTGTACTGAACAGACAGCCCACGTGGGCCAAAATCACCCAAACAGTCCACGAGAAGGGCCAGCATGCTGAGTCCAAGGACCAGCGTGCTGATATGTGTACTGATGGGCAGCCACGAACGTCTCGTGTGTGCTGACGGACACACACAGACACACACGGACGTCCTGTGTGTGCTGACGGACACACATGGACGTCCTGTGTGTGCTGACGGACAGCCACTGACAGCCACGAACGTCCTGTGTGTGCTGGCGGACACTCACAGACACACACGGACACACACGGACAGCCACAGACGTCCTGTGTGTGCTGACGGACAGCCATAGACGTCCTGTGTGCGTTGGCGGACACCCACGGACGTCCTGTCTGTACTGAACAGACAGCCCACGTGGGCCAAAATCACCCAAACAGTCCACGGGAAGGGCCAGCGTGCGGAGTCCAAGAACCAACGTGCTGATATGTGAACTGATGGACAGACACGGATGTCCTGTGTGTGCTGACGGTCACAGACGGACACACACGGATAGCCACAGACGTCCTATGTGTGCTGGCGAACACCCACAGACGTCGTGTGTGTACTGACCAGATTGCCCACGTGGGCCAAAATCAGCCGAACAGTCCACGGGAAGGGTCAGCGTGCTGAGTCCAAGGACAACCATGCTTATATGTGTACTGATGGACAGCCACAGACGTCCTGTGTGTGCTGACGGACACACACGGACACAGACAGACAGCCCCGAACGTCCTGTGTGTGCTGACAGACACACACGGACGTCCTGTGTGTGCTGACGGACACCCACAGACGTCCTGTGTGTGCTGACTGCTGACGGACACCCATGGACCTCCTGTGTGTACTGAACAGAAAGCCCACATGCGCCAAAATCACCCGAACTACCCACGGGAAGGGTTAGCGTGTACTGATGGACAGCCACAGACTTCATGTGCTGATATGTGTATTGATGGACAGCCACAAACGTCATGTGTGTTCTGACGGACACACACGGACACACACGGACAGCCACGGATGTCCTGTGTGTACTGACGAACACCCACGGACGTCCTGTGTGTGCTGATGGACACCCACGGCCGTCCTGTGTGTACTGAACAGACAGCCCACGTGGGCCAAAATCACCCGAACCACCCACGGGATGGGCCAGCGTGCTGAGTCCAAGGACCAGTGTGCTGATATGTGTACTGATGGACAGCAACGGACGTCCTGTGTGTGCAGACAGACACACACGGACGTCTTGTGTGTGCTGATGGACACACACGGACGTCTTGTGTGTGCTGGCGGACAGCCACAGACGTCCTATGTGAGCTGACGGACAGCCATAGAAAGCCACAGACGTCATGTTTGTGCTGGCGGACACCCACGGACGTCATGTGTACTGAACAGACAGCCCACGTGGGCCAAAATCACCTAAACAGTCCACGGGAAGGGCCAGCGTGCTGAGTCCAAGGACCAACGTGCTGATATGTGTACTGATAGATAGCCACGGACGTCCTGTGTGTGCTGACAGACACAGAGGAACACACACAGAAACACACGGACAGCCACGGAAGCTGCGGATATGTCCGATCGTGGTCGGGGTCGGCCAGTCTTGTATTGCCTTGATCTTCTCCTCATCAACCTTCAGTCTCTGTGAACTCACAACAAAGCAAATGTAAGGTCGGAGGACCTCATTCATGAGTCTCATGAAGGTGCTAGGGGCGTTGGGAAGGCCAAACGGCATCACCAGCCACTCGTATAGACCTTGCTTGGTCTTGAAGGCGGTTTTCCACTCATCTCCTTCCTTCATGCGGACTTGATGGTATCCACTCCTGAGATCAATCTTAGAAAACACAATAGACCCACTCAGTTCATCCAACATATCATCTAATCTAGGTATAGTGTACCGATATTTGATGGTTATGTTGTTGATGGCTCGTCAGTCCACACACATGCGCCACGTCCCATCCTTCTTAGGCACTAGTAGGATCAGGACCGCACAGGGAATAAGGCTCTCGCGGATGTAGCCTTTGTCCATGAGATCTTGGACCTGCCGTTCCAGCTCCTTAGCTTCCTCAGGGTTGACACGGTAAGCGGCTCGGTTTGGTAGTGCCGCTCCGGGTACAAGATCGATCTGATGTTCTATGCCACGGACAGGGGGTAAACAGGCCGGAATCTCATCAGGGAAGACATCCTTGTAACGTCCCATGAGGTCTTGTACTACGTCCGGTACTTCAGGAGCTTCTAAACCTGCAAAACAACCTTCCTTAAAGATCATTAGTAGCACCTGTGTCTCACGTTGTATTGATTTAAGCACTTGTCCGGAAGTCATGTAAAGGTTAGTGTTACTTACCTGGCCAGACTGCGTCATTGCCTTCTGCATATCATGAACTTCTTGAGGGCTGAGAGGTGCTAGGCTGTGCTTCTTGTTGTTGAGGACAAAACTGCAGATGTTGGTGCGGCCATGGTGAAGTGTCTCCTTGTCAAACTGCCACGGCCTTCCTAGAAGTATATGGCCGGCTTGCATGGGTACAACATCACACTTGACCTGGTCTTGGTACTTGCCAATACTGAAGGACACAACAACTTGTTCGGCAATCTTGAGCTCAGTCTCATCATTGAGCCATTTGAGATGGTATGGTCGAGGATGGGCAGTTTTGACCAACCCTAGCTTATCAACAAGATACTTGCTAGCCACGTTAGTACAAGATCCGCCATCTATGATCAAACTACATACCTTGTGATCAACACTACATCTGGTGTGGAAGATGTTCTCCCGCTGGATGATCTCTGGGTCAAAGAGGGTGCTAAGAGCTCTCAGGGTCACTAGCAGCTCGCCTGTCTCCGGGTAGTCGGTTACTTCCTCATCAGAGATCACTGTCGTGGTCTCTGCCTCATCTTGGGATTCATACTCGCCATCCCCCTTTAGGACCATCACTCGTTTGTTTGGACAATCCCGAGCGTAGTGGCCCTTGCCCTGACACTTATAACAAATGATGTCACGAGTACGGAAAGTTTGGGCTTGAGTCTTACCCTGCTCCGGCTTAGATGCATTAGACGATTAAGCCTGGATTGTCTTGAATCGGCTCTCAATCTCAATCGTCTTGCCCTTGTCGCCTTGCTTTGAACCCGGTTGAGTCCAAGCAGGTTTGCTGCGGCTGGTACTGGCCGTCTTGCGCTTGATGTGCTGCTCGGCTTGCGTAGCAAAGTGCAATAGTCGTTGAAGTCTTCATATTGTTGTCTCTCCACCTTGCGGGCAATGCGGTCTTGCAGCCCTTCCAGGAATTGGGACATCATTGTCTCCTCGGGCTCGTCGGTCTCAAGCTTATTCCTAAGTGCCTCGAACTCCTCAAAGTACTCCTCCACAGTCTTAGTTCCCTGCGTAAGTTTACGAAAACGTTTTAGCACATCACGCTGGTAGTAAGATGGAATGTACCTCGCGTGAAGCTTGGTCTGCATCTCGGTCCAATTACGTGCTCTCCACACTGGCCCGGACTTAGCAACGTCTCGATCCCACCACGAAAGAGCATTGTCCGTCAGCTGGGCTGCTGCTAGGGAAACCTTCTTGGCCTCACTATATTGGTAATATTCGAAGATGTACTCCATGCGCTTCTCCCACACGATGTAGGCATCCGGATCAACCTTGCCGGCAAACGTTGGGGGATGAAGCTTAAGCGCCTTGCCTCCCAACCAGGGCTCTTCCTCCTCTCGGTCTCAACCTCCTCTATGGTCGCGGCCTCCTCCTACTTGGCCCCGGGGTCCTCGCGCGTTCCTCCTACCTCCCTGGTTTGGCCTCTCCTCGTCCTGACTGCGCGTATCATTGGTACCGTCCGCGTCCGAGTCAGTTTCATGCGGATCCGGCTGATGCCTTCCTGGTGGTCGAGGTCCGTTGGGCCTGCCTCCCTGCCGTAGCTGAGCAAGCTCGGCGATGATAGTCCTAAGGCTCGCCCTCAGTTCTTCATTGTCAGCTAGGAGCTGAGCGTTTATGGCCGCTTGGTCTTGACCTACATCTCCCATAGTTCTCTGAAAAGATACTCAAAGAAAGATTAAAAGGCAAGAGGGGGGTTAAATAGTTGCTTGGGTTAGATACTTTGAGTATCGACCAAGACTAGGAGTAAATGCAAAAAGTTAAGACAAAATCGAATCAAGTTTGAAAAAGGAAAGAGGGAATATATTTTTTTTGATTTTCGAAAACTTGGAAAAAAAGTAAAACTACTTTAATATATATTTTTTTTAAATGCAAAATCGAAAACTTGGAGAACAAACCGAAATTTAAAAAATATGGAAAGTAAATATTTTGTTTTGAATGTGACGGCTAGGGTTCAGAAAGAACTGAGTTTTGCAGGAAACTTCAGCTCTGATACCAAAATGTTGTAGGCACGGGTCGGAGGGTCGAACGGACGGACGGACGGACGGATGGACGTTCCGCGGTTCAGCCTTGCCTCGGATGCATGGTACCGGCCGGGTCGCCTCCTGCTTGTGTTCGTACCTGAAACAAATATGAACTTTAGTGAGTTTTCAATAGGAACAAGAACAGAAACAAGATATGATTCTTTTTGTTTTTATGGATTGGATGAATGAAATCTAAAATAAAAGATAGAGAAAGAGTAGATTGGCGGATGGGATCTGCTGCTGGACGTATGTCTCTCTCAACAAGATGCCAAGGTCGGTTAGGAAGATAAATATGGATCCGGCTCTTGCTGGACGTATGTCTCTCTTAAGATTCGGACAAGGAATGGAATGGATCGATGGACGCCACAAAGAACAATGGATCGGCTCTTTGATATGTCACACGACTGCTCTCAATGGTTTTGCACAACTGAAAGACTTAGGGTTTCTTTGCTAAAGCATAAACGTTTTCATAAAAGACTTAGCCGAAAAGTTGGCAACTACAAGGGTTTAAATTGGTGTTCCTTACTGGACTTTAAAGATAAAAAAGGGCCTAGACAAATGGCCAAAGTCTTAACCGAAATAAAAATAAAGAAAACAATAGACAGGTCACGGATTAAGATGTCCGGATCAGAACTCATAGTATGCTTGCTTGTTGCCTCATTAAAACCTTTCGGGAAAACCCAGTGGGACAAAACCCGATAAGGAAAAAGAGTACAACACATACTACTCCTTCTGATGGTCGGCTATATCTCTGAACCGGAAGCAAGTTGGTTGGATGGATTGAGCATGAAGGTGGAAATGGAAAGGCTGGCTTCACTCTGGCCGATGGAGGAGAACTGGCTGGAATGGAAAGGGTCTGGAACCTCTAGTGGTTCACCGGTGTCTTCCAGCTTTAAGTCAGACAACTCCTGGATCAATAGTTGCTTGAACCCGGTTTGTTCCTGTGCAAGCAACTCCTGGACAGCTTTGGAAAATCCAGCTTTTATAACTCTTGAACCGGACCTTGTGGTAGGACCTTTGCGGATAATGGGAACCTCAGTCGTGGGTACTACAACACTGTGTGTGCTGACGGACAGCCACTGACAGCCACGAACGTCCTGTGTGTGTTGGTGGACACCCACAGACACACCCGGACAGCCACAGACGTCCTGTGTGTGCTGACGGACAGCCACAGACAGCCACAGACGTCTTGTGTGCGCTGGCGGACACCCACGGACGTCCTGTGTGTATTGAACAGACAGCCCACGTGGGCCAAAATCACCCAAACAGTTCACGGGAAGGGCCAGCGTGCGGAGTCCAAGAACCAACGTGCTGATATGTGAACTGATGGACAGACACGGACGTCCTGTGTGTGCTGACGGTCACAGACGGACACACACGGACAGCCACAGATGCCATGTGTGTGCTGGCGGACACCCACGGACGTCCTGTGTACTGAACAGACAGCCCACGTGGGCCAAAATCACCCAAACAGTCCACGGGAAGGGCCAGCGTGCTGAGTCCAAGGACCAACGTGCTGATATGTGTACTGATGGATAGCCACAGACGTCCTGTGTGTGCTGACGGACACAGACGAACACACACGGACACACATGGACAGCCATGGACGTCCTGTGCGTGATGGCGGACACCCACGGACGTCCTGTGTGTACTGACCTGACAGCCCACGTGGGCCAAAATAACCCGAACAGTCCACGGGAAGGGTCAACATGCTGAGTCCAACGACCAACATGCTGATATGTGTACTGATGGACAGTATCCTGTGTGTGCTGACGGACACACACGGACAGCCCCGAACGTCCTGTGTGTGCTGACGGACACACACGGATGTCCTGTGTGTGCTGACGGACACCCACGGACGTCCTGTGTGTACTGAACAGACAGCCCACGTGGGCCAAAATCACCCGAACTGAAAGACCCGATCCCGGCCGACTAGGCCGCGGTCGATGCCTCACGTCGCTCGGTCCATACCCTGACCGAACCACTAAAAATTTCGCCCTTTATTTAAAAACATCGCCCATAGGCGAGGGCTAACTCAGATCTTAGCTCAAGACTACCTTAGTCATTCCCTAGCTTAGATCATTTCAACTTATGCACAGCGGAATAACATCTATCATCCATTGGACTAAATCCAATCTAATACTTGTCCGGTCGAATCACCTCAGCTAATGGTTAGTATACTCAACTACCAGCTAGCTCCATGGTTACACGAACCAAGTCATACAAATCTGAGGTTCCATTTTCCCTAACCATTTTATCTAGATCTATGAAACATTGCTAGATCATACCTTTGCCACATCCACGGAGCTTGTTAGCTCATCGGCCCAGCTACTCTAGCGGAATTAACTCATATACCAGCTGATCGAGCTATCACACTCGAACTGAGCTAGGACCGAGCTATGGCCAGCTGCCATATACTGCGTCCAGCTCCGTTACACACACAAAACAACTCCCTTAGGTACTTAGTCATTCAGCCAACCATCCCCACAGACATAAGTAACCTTTGAGAAGTCTTCAAACAGCTAAGGACATGCATCTGGCCCTTACCTGCTCATGCACTGTCCCACATCCTTTTGCCTTATCAACTTATGATACCAAGTCCAGCTCATGGACTAACAACGCCCATCAGATCCTGAGTCAATCAACCAACCACCCCACATGACCCAGAACTGATGAGTCTTCACACGTACCTAACTGGCCATGGAACCATGTCCCAACAAAGCCGATCAGTCCTCCTCTTACCACCGGTGCATCCTTTGATGAATCAGATCAGACAACTTGATCCATCATCTATGGATCAGGTCGTCCTTCCTTACCCATGATCAGATCATACACGGCCTTCCTTGAATAATAACACCCAAGCTCAGTACTTATGGTCCACGCCATCAAGTACTAGCTATACTCTTATTCATGGCTTCCTGCTGGTTCCAAACATATTGGACCTTCCAATCCACATGGTTCCTCTAATACCAGGACCCCCATGTGCCTCCTCCATGAGTCGGATTAATGGTTCACACATGACCAAACCCAACACAACTCCATCAGATAAGCATCAGTATGCTCTCAGGTACAAAAATGACCTCTTCCAAGTATGCTCCAAAAACTAATTAAAATTCATGATAATTCATGATAATTCCCAACTAAGAGAATGCCATAATCAGAATTTTCAGAACCGGCCTCGATCCTATAGATCTCGGCCAAAATCAGCCAAACCGGCCAAAACTGGACATCATCAAATCAATTCCTAAAAGTTGATTAAAATACATGAAAACTCATGATAATTCATAACAAAGGGATTCCCATAATCAGATTCCAAATAATCGACCCAGGCCATATAGATCCCGATCATGAACAGCCCGGCCAAGGCCATGGGCACCATTCCTGAACCGGCCAAGGCCTTGGTTCAGTGCCATCAGGCCTGATCCAACAGACTACACCATAAACATTCCTAATATATATAGTCCTCAAGGACGTGCCATACTTGGCCATGATCAATTCCACAGTCAACAGAATTGTAATTCAAAGGTAATCATAAAACCGGTTACCTTATACATGATCTGATTAGATCATGTGACTTTCCTTATTATGTTCGGCCATGCTCCTCCAGTGAACGCCTCTATCAACCCTTATCACATAACTCCTGTATTGATAAGATCCATTCATGGGTCGCGCCCCTGATCCCTTCCATGGAACTTCCATGAAACCAGTTTCTACACTGCATCCACCTTCAAGGCTATTCATGCCTTTGTGAGTGAAGTCCGGCCTTCTCCCTTCTCTCCTGGGTATTTGCGTGTGTTCCCAAGATGCAGAGGAAGCCTAGGACGTGTTCATCAGTGGTGAAAACCTACCACAGGGTCGTTCATAACTCCCCTTGCACTTCCATGAAACTGCCTTTCTACACACATCTGCCCTTAAGGCTGTCTTGGCCTTTGGGAATGAATTCCGATCATCTACCTTCTTTCCTCACCATTTGCGTGTGTTCTCAGGCCCTGGAGGATGCTTTGGGTGATAACCTCACGGATCAAAAGCCACCAGAAAGTCGTTCATAACTTCCCCCTTGATCTCTCCCAAAACTGCCTCTTTATGGCCTTCACACCACCATGGGTCTTGGATTGGGAATCTGACCAACTCCCTGTCTTTTATCTGTGTTTTCTTTGTGTTTCACGGTGTAGGAGGAAGCCCTGGCGTGCCTGCAAAGGCACGGACTTGCCTGCCTTTTATAGAAAAAGGGGCAGTTACCTTTCCAAAGGTTGCACCCTTTCGATATCATTTCTGGCCATTCATTTAATCAATGGTCCAGATCACACCCTTTCGCCTCAGGCAGTTACCAGACATGTCCAAAAACAAGCCCACACGGATTGCCCAAGCTCCTGCCTCAATCCCAAGAGCCAATCAGCCCATCGGTACACACGGGTCGCCCACATGGCCCCGCCACTATCCAGACCCGGCCCAACTGCCCATGACTTGAACACTCAGTCCAGCTGAGTTGAGCTGATCCCCAGCTGACCCAGCTGAGTGAGCTAGACAATCCAGATCAGGGATCTGACCTACACTTCAGTGAGCTACATTGAGCTGCACTACACTTCACCTAGCTGGTCGAGCTTGCTTACTGCATCGCCCAGCTGTTATACACTATGTCCAGCTTGCTTCCTTTATCTTCTTCAATTCTTCTAAGTCCCTTGGTCTATTTCCAGACCTATACTTAGTTCTCCCATGATCCATTCTGATCACCCACTTCATCGACCTTCACCTGGATCTCGTCTAGCTACCAGCTCGCTTGTCCAGCTCCTTTGAGCTTGCATCTGCCTTATTTTGGTTAAGTTCCAGCTACCTGATTCCTTTAACCACGTTTTGGACCATGACACGCTTGTCTTTAGGTCATGTGACCTGACTGGTGCGTCTCCTCGCACTAAAGTCTGTCCGGACGATCCTATCCAGGATCGGGGACATGACACGAACAGTCCACATGAATGGTCAGCTTGCTGAGTCCAAGGACCAACATGCTGATATGTGTACTGATGGACAGCCACGGACGTCCTGTGTGTGCTGACGGACAGACACGGACACACACGGACAGCCACGGACGTCCAGTGTGTGCTGTAGGACAGCCACGGACATCCATAGACGTCCTATGTGTGCTGCCGGACACCCACAGACGTCCTGTGTGTACTGAACAGACAGCCCAC
This sequence comes from Brassica napus, assembly GCF_020379485.1. Classification (NCBI taxonomy): domain Eukaryota; kingdom Viridiplantae; phylum Streptophyta; class Magnoliopsida; order Brassicales; family Brassicaceae; genus Brassica; species Brassica napus. The sequence goes on from NW_026014659.1 coordinate 198,954, forward strand.
GTGGGCCAAAATCACCCAAACAGTCCACGAGAAGGGCCCGGGTGCTGAGTCCAAGGATCAACGTGCTGATATGTGTACTGATTGACAGCCACGGACGTCCTGTGTGTGCTGACGGACACACACAGACACACATGGACAGCCACGGACGTTCTGTGTGTGTTGACGGGACACACACAGACGTCATGTGTGTGCTGACGGAAACCCACGGACGTCCTCTGTGTGCTGACGGACACACACAGACAGTCACAGACGTCTTTTGTGTGCTGACGGACAGCCACGGACATCCTGTGTGTGCTGAAGGACACACACGGACGTCCTGTGTGTGCTGATAGACAGCCACGAACAGCCACGAACATCTTGTGTATGCTGGCGAACAACCACAGACACACACGGACACACGCGGACAGCCACAGACGTCCTGTGTGTGCTGATGGACAGCCACAGACGTCATGTGTGTGCTGGCAGACACCCGCGGACTTTCTGTACGTACTGAACATACAGCCCACGTGGGCCAAAATCACCCAAACAGTCCACGGGAAGGGCCAGCGTGCTGAGTCCAGGGACCAACGTGCTGATATGTGTACTGATGGACAGCCACGGACGTCCTGTGTGTTCTGACGGACAGACACGGACACACACAGACACACACGAACAGCCACGAACGTCCTGTGTGTGCTGACGGACAGCCATGGACAGCCACGGACGTCATGTGTGTGCTGGCGGACACCCACAGACGTCCTCTGTGTACTGAACAGACAGCCCATGTGGGCCAAAATCACCCAAACAGTCCACGAGAAGGGCCAGCGTGCTAAGTCCAAGGACCAACGTTCTGATATGTATACTGATGGACAGCCACGGACAGCCATAGACGTCCTGTGTGTGCTGGCGGACACCCACGGACGTCCTGTGTATACTGAACAGACAGCCCACAAGGGCCAAAATCACCCGAACAGTCCACGGGAAAGGTCAACGTGCTGAGTCCAAGGACCAATGTGCTGATATGTGTACTGATGGACAGCCACAAACGTTATGTGTGTGCTGACGGACACACAAGGACACACACGGACAGTCACGGACGTCCTGTGTGTGCTGACGGACACACACGGAAGTCCTGTGTGTGATGACAGACACCCACAGACGTCCTGTGTGTACTGAACAGACAGCCCACGTGGGCCAAAATCACTCAAACAGTCCACGGGAAGGGCCAGCGTGCTGAGTCCAAGGACCAGCGTGCTGATATATGTACTGATGGACAGCCACGGACGTCATGTGTGTGGTGACGGGCACACATGGACATACGCGGACGTCCTGTGTGTGCTGACGGACACACACAGGTCCTGTGTGTGCTGACGGACAGCCACAGACAGCTACGAACGTCCTGTGTGTGCTGGCGGACACCCACAGACACACACAGACACACACGGACAGCCACTGACGTCCTATGTGTGCTGACGGACAGCCAGAGACAGCCACAGACATGCTGTGAGAGCTGGCGGACACCCACGGGTCCTGTGTGTACTGACCAGACAGCCCACGTGGGCCAAAATCACCCGAACAGTTCACAGGAAGGGTCAACGTGCTGAGTCCAAGGACCAACGTGCTGATATGTGTACTGATGGAAAGCCACAGACGTCCGGTGTGTGCTGAAGGACACACACGAACGTCCTGTGTGTGCTGACGGACACAAACGGACGTCCTGTGTGTGCTGACGGACACCCACGGACGTCCTGTGTGTACTGAACAGACAGCCCACGTGGGCCAAAATCACCCGAACAGTCCACAAAAAGGGTCAGCGTGCTGAGTCCAAGGACCAATGTGCTGATATGTGTACTAACGGACACCCACGGACGACCTCTGTGTGCTGGCGGACACCCACGGATGTCCTGTGTGTACTGAACAAACAGCCCACATGGGCCAAAATCACCCAAATAGTCCACGGCAAGGGCCAGCGTGCTGATATGTGTACTGATGGACAGCCACAGACGTCCTGTGTGTGCTGACGGGCACACATGGACACACACGGACGTCCTGTGTGTGCTGACGGACACACACGGACGTCCTGTGTGTGCTGACGGACAGCCACAGACAGCTACGAACGTCCTGTGTGTGCTGGCGGACACCCACAGACACACACGGTCACACACGGACAGCCACAGACGTCTTGTGTGTGCTGACGGACAGCCACAGACAGCCACAGACGTGCTGTGTGCGCTGGCGGACACCCACGGACGTCCTGTGTGTACTGAACAGACTGCCCACGTGGGCCAAAATCACCCAAATAGTCCACGGGAAGGGCCAGCATGCTGAGTCCAAGGACCAACGTGATGATATGTGTACTGATGGACAGCCACGGATGTCCTATGTGTGCTGACGGACACAGACAAACACACACGGACAGCCACGGATGTCCTGTATGTGCTGGCGGACACCCACGGACGTCCTGTGTGTACTGACCAGACAAGCCACGTGCGCCAAAATCACCCGAACAGTTCACGGGAAGGGTCAACGTGCTGAGTCCAAGGACCAACGTGCTGATATGTGTACTGATGGACAGCCACAGACCTCCTGTGTGTGCTGACGGACACACACAGACACACACGGACAGCCCAGAACGTCCTGTGTGTGCTAATGGACACACACGGATGTCCTGTGTGTGCTGACGGACACACACGGACGTCCTGTGTGTGCGGATGGACACCCACGGACGTCCTACGTGTACTGAACAGACAGCCCATGTGGGCCAAAATCACCCGAACAGTCCACGGGAAGGGTCAGCGTGCTGAGTCCAAGGACCAACGTGCTGATATGTGTACTGACGGACACCCACGGACGACCTCTGTGTGCTGGCGGACACCCACGGATGTCCTGTGTGTACTGAACAGACAGCCCACATGGGCCAAAACACCCAAATAGTCCACGGCAAGGGCCAGCGTGCTGATATGTGTACTGATGGACAGCCACGGACGTCCTGTGTGTTCTGACGGGCACACATGGACACACACGGACGTCCTGTGTGTGCTGACGGACACACACGGACGTCCTGTGTGTGCTGACGGACACACACGGACGTCCTGTGTGTGCTGACGGACAGCCACGGACAGCTACGAACGTCCTGTGTGTGCTGGCGGACACCGACAGACACACACGGTCACACACGGACAGCCACATACGTCTTGTGTGTGCTAACGGACAGCCTCACACAGCCACAGACGTGCTGTGTGCGCTGGCGGACACCCACGGACGTCCTGTGTGTACTGAACAGACTGCCCACGTGGGCCAAAATCACCCAAACAGTCCACGGGAAGGGCCAGCGTGCTGAGTCCAAGGACCAACGTGCTGATATGTGTACTGATGGACAGCCACGGATGTCCTATGGGTGCTGACGGACACAGACGAACACACATGGACACACACGGACAGCCACGGATGTCCTGTATGTGCTGGTGGACACCCACGGACGTCCTGTGTGTACTGACCAGACAACCCACGTGCGCCAAAATCACCCGAACAGTTCACGGGAAGGGTCAACGTGCTGAGTCCAAGGACCAACGTGCTGATATGTGTACTGATGGACAGCCACAGACCTCCTGTGTGTGCTGACGGACACACACAGACACACACGGACAGCCCAGAACGTCCTGTGTGTGCTAATGGACACACACGGATGTCTTGTGTGTGCTGACGGACACACACGGACGTCCTGTGTGTGCTGATGGACACCCACGGACGTCCTACGTGTACTGAAAAGACAGCCCATGTGGACCAAAATCACCCGAACAGTCCACGGGAAGGGTCAGCGTGCTGAGTCCAAGAACCAACGTGCTGATATGTGTACTGACGGACACCCACAGACGTCCTGTGTGTGCTGGCGGATACCCACGGACGTCCTGTGTGTACTGAACAGACAGCCCATGTGGGCCAAAATCATCCAAACAGTCCACGGGAAGGGCCAGCGTGTTGACTCCAAGGACCAACATGCTGATATGTGTACTGATGGACAGCCACGGACGTCTTTTGTGTGTTACCGGACACAGACGGACACACACGGACGCACACAGACAGCCACGGAAGTACTGTGTGTGCTGGCAGACACCCACGGACGTCCTGTGTGTACTGAACACACAACCCACGAGGGCCAAAATCATCCGAATAGTCCGCAGCAAGGGTCAGCGTGCTGAGTCCGAGGACCAACGTGTTGATATGTGTACTGATGGACAGCCATGTACGTCATGTGTGTGCTGATGGACACACACGGACACACACGAACAGCCCCAGATGTCCTATGTGTGCTGACGGACACACGGACGTCCTGTGTGTGCTGACGGACACCCACAGACGTCATTTGTGTACCAAACAGACAGCCCAGGTGGGCCAAAATTACCCAAACAGTCCAAAGGAATGGATAGCGTGCTGAGTCCAAGGACCAGCGTGCTGATATGTGTACTGATGGACAGCCACGGACGTCCTGTGCGTGCGGAATGGCACACATGGACACACACAGACGCCCTGTGTGTGCTGACGGACACACACGGACGTCCTGTGTGTGCTGACGGACACACACGGACGTCTTGTGTGTGCTGACGGACAGCCACAGATAGCTACGAACGTCCTGTGTGTGCCAACCGATGTCCAAACCAAAAGGTAATGGTGCTCTTGGAGAATGGAGAAGTCGAATCTGAAGAAGACAAGGAGGATCTCGGACCAGTGTATGATGATGATGATGATGAGGAAGAAGCACTTGACTTCCCGGTTCATGGTCCCCTTCTTGTTACTAGGAGGGTGTTGGACGACACCACTGATCCCATCTTTGATGAGGAGGTCGATGGAGTGATCGATGAGTTTTGCTCGACCTTTGTGGAGAGTTTTGATCCGATCTATGATGAGCCGAGCCATGGTTCACTACTGGTTACTAGGCGTGCCTTGAGTGTCCAACCACAATCCAAAGACAAAGAACAAAGGGAGAATCTCTTTCACTCTAGATGTCTCATTTCTGATAAAGTTTGTTCTTTAATCATTGATGGAGGTAGTTGCACTAATGTGGCTAGTGACACCCTTGTAAAGAAACTTGGGCTTGTTACTCGGCCTCTTTCTTGTCCTTTCAGGTTGGAGTGGCTCAATGAGGCCGGAGAACAGTATGTGAAGGAGCAAGTCACGGTTCCACTCTCCATTGGCCGATATGAGGATGAGGTTGTGTGCAATGTGCTTCCCATGGATGCTTGCCATGTTCTCTTGGGCCGGCCTTGGCAATTTGACAAGAAGGCAGTGTATGATGGTTTCACAAACCGGCATTCATTTGATCATAGGGGAAAGAAGATCACCTTGGTGCCTTTGTCGCCTTCGGAAGTCCATCAAGACCAGGTCCAACTTAAGAAGAACCGAGAACAAGACTCTAAAGCTGATTAACCTGAGACCAGTACCAGAAACTCCAACTTCTTTGTCAAAGAAAGTCAGGTAAGGAAGTCTCTTTGCTCTCAAAAGCCATTTCTCTTACTGATTTATAAAGAGTCTCTCTTGGCCTCATCTTCTTTTGACCTTGCACCGGAGATTCCGAGTGAGTTTTTAGGTATCTTGCAGGATTATTCTGATGTGTTTCCAGAAGAAAATCCCAAAGGACTGCCACCGGTGAGAGACATTGAGAATCAGATCGATCTCATCCCGGGCGCCTCTCTACCGAACCGACCAGCGTACCGCACCAATCCGGTCGAGACCAAGGAGCTGGAGAAACAGATCAATGACTTGCTTGAGAAGGGATACATCAGAGAGAGTCTCAGTCCCTGTGCCGTGCCTGTTCTACTTGTACCAAAGAAGGATGGCTCCTGGAGGATGTGTGTGGACTGCCGGGCCATAAACAACATCACGGTAAAGTATCGACATCCTATCCCTCGTCTTGATGATATGCTTGATGAACTCCATGGTTCTAAGTACTTTCCTAAGATAGATTTGAGAAGTGGCTATCATCAGATTAGGATGAAAGAAGGTGATGAATGGAAAACGGCCTTTAAAACAAAACTAGGTTTGTATGAGTGGCTTGTCATGCCCTTTGGTCTCACTAATGCACCTAGTACTTTCATGCGCCTAATGAATCATGTCTTGAGGTCTTTTATTGGTCATTTTGTTGTGGTTTACTTTGATGACATTTTTATTTACTGCAAAAGCCTTGATGAGCACAAACAGCATTTGAAATCCGTTCTTGAAGTCCTTAGAAAGGAACGTTTGTTTGCTAACCTTGGAAAGTGTTCTTTTGGCACAGATCAGATGGCTTGAGAGTGGACGAACAGAAGGTCCAAGCAATCCGGGACTGGCTCATTCCGACCACCATTGGTGAAGTAAGAAGCTTCCATGGCCTTGCCGGCTTCTATAGGCGATTTGTTCAAAACTTCAGTACCTTGGCCGCTCCTCTTACTGAAGTAATCAAGAAGAACGTGGGGTTCAAATGGGGACCAGCTCAGAAAGAACCATTCGAAATCCTTAAAGGGAAGTTGACTCACGCCCCTTTACTTGTTCTTCCAGATTTTTCTAAAGCTTTTGAAATCGAATGTGATGCTTCTGGTGTTGGTATTGGTGCTGTTTTGATGCAGGATGGAAAACCAGTGGCTTATTTCAGTGAGAAGCTTGGAGGAGCCATGCTCAACTACCCCAAATACGACCAAGAACTCTATGCCTTGGTGAGGGCCCTTCAAACATGGCAGCACTATCTTTGGCCTAAGGAGTTCATCATCCACACAGATCATCAGTCTCTAAGACACCTTAAGGGTCAGCAGAAGCTCAACAAGAGGCATGCTCGTTGGATGGAGTTCATTGAGACATTCCCTTATGTGATCAAGTACAAACAAGGTAAGGAGAATGTTGTGGCTGATGCATTGTCTCGAAGGTATACTCTTCTCTCTGTCCTTGAAACTAAATTGCTTGACTTTGAATTTATCAAGGATCTTTATGCTTCTGATCAGGATTTTAAAGAGATTTTTCGAAAATGCTCAAAGGTTGCTTATGGCAAATACTTTCAAAATTCTGGTTTCTTATTCTTTGATAACCGTTTGTGTGTGCCCCAATGTTCTTTGAGGGAGTTGTTTCTCAGGGAAGCTCATGGAGGTGGGCTTATGGGACACTTTGGAGTCAAGAAGACTTACAAGGCGGTTCATGACCATTTCTACTGGTCGAGCCTGATGAAAGATGTTGAGAGGATCTATAGCCGATGTGTGGTGTGCAAGAAGTCTAAGCCTAAAGCATCACACCGCAGTTTGTACTCAGCTCTACCCATTCCCTCTCATCCTTGGGTAGACATTTCTATGGATTTTGTGCTTGGATTGACTAGGTCTAAAGCTGGACGAGATTCTATCTTTGTGGTTGTTGATAGGTTCTCGAAAATGGCTCATTTCATTCCTTGTCACAAAACTGATGATGCTGTGCAAGTTGCAGATTTATTCTTTAAGGATGTTGTTAGATTGCATGGAATGCCTAAGACCATTGTCTCTGATCGTGATGCTAAGTTCCTTAGCTATTTTTGGAAGACCTTGTGGTCGAAGCTAGGTACTAGATTAATGTTCTCTACAACTTATCATCCGCAAACTGATGGGCAAACTGAAGTAGTTAACCGAACCTTGTCTGCTTTGCTTAGATCTTTGGTTAAAAAGAATCTTAGGACTTGGGAAGAATGTTTGCCTCATGTTGAATTTGCTTATAACCATGCTTTGCATTCAGCTACTAAGTTTTCTCCTTTTGAGGTTGTTTATGGATTTAATCCCTTGTCTCCACTTGATCTTTTACCTTTGCCTTTGAGTGAACGAGTTAGTACAGATGGCAAGAGGAAGGTGGACACGATCAAGAAGCTGCATGAACAGGTCCGTGCCAACATTGAAGCCAAGACCGAGGGCTACAAACGACTTGCAGACAAGAAAAGGAAAGAAGTGATCTTCCAGGAAGGTGATCTTGTTTGGGTCCACATGAGGAAGGAACGATTCCCGAAACAAAAGAAGTCCAAACTCATGCCCCGAGTCGATGGTCCATTCCAGATTCTCAGGAAACTCCATGACAATGCTTACCAGCTTGATCTTAAGGGTAAGTATGATATCTCTTCAAGTTTTAATGTTTCTGATTTATCTCCTTTTTGTGCAGATGATCCGGATTTGTGGTCAAATCCTTTTGAAGAGGGAGGGAATGATAGAACCCAGGACCTGGACCAGGACGTGGAGCAGACTCAGCATGGTGACCAGGACGATCAGATCACTCCAACTGAGGTTCAGCCATTCAGCCGTACCAGATCAACGGACAGAGCCGTGTACCGGATCGACCCGAGTGAACCCGGACGTGACCTAAGGATGGATCCACGACCTGATGACCGAATCAGCCAAACCACAGGCATTCTTCCCCGACCCATTCGCCATTCTAGAGCCAACAGTCAATCCAGAACCCATGATCATCGAGAAGAATCAGATTCCGGACTTAGCCTATCTTTCCTGGCCCGTTTGGGACGTACCGCACGCCCGGATCAGGCTGATCACGACCTTTCCAACCACTTTTATGATTTCATGATGATCGATGCTTCCAACTACTCCAAAGGAAGGATACTTAAGCTCTCTGAAGATTAGGGTCGAGCTATCTCTTCATCCGTTCATGGATCATCGACGATCAACCATGCGGTCAGCCTTACATCCGTCCTGCTCCTTACCGCGGATGACCTGATCACCACAGAATGAACTTGGACATCTTTGTGAATCTGGACCAGTCAACACAAGAATCCGCACCTTGACCAGTCTTTTGTCAAAGTCTTCATATCTAGTTTCTATGTCTTGTTTTCATTCATTTCTATCTTCTATGTTGTCTTTTCCCACAAAAATCTTTATGTTTCTTTGACTCACAAACCTTATAAGTATGTGATGATACCCCTTAATAAAATCACATCGATTTTCCTTTGCTTCTTTTGAGTCTTCTCTCATTGTTCTTTGCTTAGAACATTCATACTTCTCTTGGTGAGGTCATCTCCAAGCGAACCACTTCGTTGTGTTGGACCGGTGCGTCACATCCGGCAACCCTTAGTGTCACCCCTCGATCCATCAGTTCTCAATCCTCTCGGATCTGAGTTCATATCAACCTTACCGAAAGAGTGATCCTTATTTTGGTTCTATCACCACGAGGGCCAAAATCACCCGAACAGTCCACAGGAAGGGTCAGCGTGCGGAGTCAAAGGACCAACGTGCTGATATGTGTACTTATGGACAGCCACGGACATCATGTGTGTGCTGACGGACACACACGGACACACACGCACAGCCACGAACGTCCTATGTGTGCTGACTGACACACACAGACGTCCCGTGTGTGCTGATGGACACCCACGGACATCCTGTGTGTACTGAACAGACAGCCCACGTGGGTCTAAATCACCCGAACAGTCCACAGGAAGGGTAAGCGTGCTGAGTCCAAGGATCAACGTGCTGATATGTGTACTGATGGACAGCCACGGACGTCCTGTGTGGGCTGACGGACACACACGGACACACAAGGACAGCCACGGACGTCCTGTGTGTGCTGGCGGACACCCACGGACATCTTGTGTGTACTGAACAGATAGCCCACGTGGGCCAAAATCATCCAAACAGTCCACGGGAAGGGCCAGCGTGCAGAGTCCAAGGACCAACGTGCTGATGTGTACCGATGGACAGCCACAAACGTCCTGTGTGTGCTGACGGACACACACAGACAGCCACAGACGTCCTGTGTATGCTGACGGACACACACGGACGTCCTGTGTGTGCTGACGGACACCCACAGACATCCTGTGTGTGCTGATAGACACACATGGACATACACAGACGTCCTGTGTGTGCTGACGGACAGCCACAAACAGCCACGGACGTCCTGTGTGCGATGGCGGACACCCACGGACGTCCTGTGTGTACTGAACAAATAGCCCACGTGGGCCAAAATCACCCAAACAGTCCACGGGAAGGGCCAGCATGCAGAGTCGAAGGACCAACGTGCTGATATGTGTACTGATGGACAGCCACAAACATCCTGTGTGTGCTGACTGTAAGACCTGAACCCTGTCCTCTCGACCTGATGGAGTCCACATGCTTACTTATTAAGTCATATTCGAATATGAGGTTCATAAACAAAGGAAGAGATTGCACAGCGGAATAACAATGTATAAACATTGTATTACTTGGAAACATGAGATTCAATACACAACTTCTTAACAGTCTCATAGACAATCACTAGTTCATCCCTAGCATCATCTAACCACAGTTACACAGCCTTTCACTGACCGAGCCTTCACGGCTCCTTGGCTTGACCAGAACCATCCTTAGTTCCTGAAACCACAACCAGATAAGCATTAATCATAACCGAGAATAGAACGGATTGATTCTACAATGCTTGGCTTGGTTCCTAGAACTTAGATAAACCTCAGTCAACATAATCATAAAACGTATGAACCTACCTACCGTATCCTAAGTCATTCAACCAACCACCCTTTGACTTAGAATCAGATAGATAGTCCAAAATAGATAAACAGAACACACGAACAGATCCGGATCGTCCCCAAAGATCAATCTGTCTAACCGGATAGAATCTAGGTGCGACCGGCCAATGAAGTTCGGCTCAATGGCCCAACGGACTCCCTTACCTGATCCGGCCTTATGCCTGGATCCAATCGGCCGAGTAAGCCTCAAGCCTAATCCGGAAGGCTTAGCAAACGGTCAGACCTTGCGACTCTATCTTGGCTTAGACAAACTGTGACCTTGTCCTAACTAGAAAAGCCATAGGCTGATCCATAAGGATCGGTCCTAACCTGTCCCGAAAGACACCGTTTGGAACATGCACCCTTTGGCCAATCATGCCTCTTGGTCCTCGTACCTTTTGATGTTCGTAACCTTTGGTATCTCGTACCTTTTGGTCACTGACACCCTTTGGCAAGTCACAACCTTTGGACACTCATGACTCTTGACAACTCGTGCCCTTTGGGTCATTCCCAACCGTTCGTCCTAACCGCCCAGTCTTGGTGCGATCGGATCATCCGACTAACCGACCCGTGTCTAGGCTAGCGGTTTGATTATGTTTGGCCAAAACCTAGGGACGTGTCCCTTGGACTCAACCAACACAACCTTTCGTGTTTAACCAGAGAGAAGAGAAGAGAAGAGAAACAAATTGAAACAGATAAGGAGAGACGGATGACTTAGGAACCGAGCAGAGCCGCGGTGCGGTCGCATGGAACGTGCGTTCGGTCTGATGGAGCCACGGCCCATCACATACGATGTGAACCACATCTGGGTTCTCCATGCTCTTCTCTTTGTCATGATCTACCATTCTTAACCGGGGTTAGTTCTCAAACGATCAGAGTCGCCGGAACACAACACCACCACAGTCGTCCTTTCTCTTGGCCGGAACTCTCTCTTTCTCTCTTTCTTTCTCTCTTTCTTTCTCTCTACGTTTTTCTCTGAGTTTTTTACTCTGGAATTGGATAATGAAATCGACCAGAGAGCCCCCATATTTATAGAAAACAAGGGGGTAAGTCTTGCCCCACGAACAGGCACGAGTTGCTAGCGAATGGGCACCATCGGCCAAGGGTTGTCCCCTTTTGGCCACTTGCATCCCTTCGCCCTTTCTGATTGGGTTTGGGGTCGGTCACAAGCCCAACCCACGCCCCAGGCCTCCTGGACTTTGCCCACGGCCTTGTCCAAAGACCCAACAGCCCATGGCCTCATGGCCGGACCTCACAGCCCGCCACTGACTCGGACCCGGACCATCGGCCTAAAGCCCGGACAGTCCGTCTAGCTGAGATGAGCTGACTCTCAGCTGCCTCAGCTGAGTGAGCTAGTAGTCCAGCTAGTGGAGCTGACTTATTAGGGACTGAGCTGGAGTGAACTGAACGTAGCTTCATTGAGCTGGCCGAGCTACTCGTCCACTTCGTCCAGCTACCGTCTTACTCGTCCTAGCTGTCTCTTAGCTTGTATAAGGTTAAGTCTAAGTTTCCTTATGTCCTTAACCTTCTTTCTCGACCATGGAGCGCTTGCCTTGATGTCCTAAGACTGGCTTGCACGTTTCCTCGAACCATGGCCGTCCCAACAATCCTACTCAGGATTGGGGGCGTGACAAGTCTCCCCCCCTTGGGATGGATTCGTCCTTGAATCCGAATCGAATGCTTCTCGGAAACAAACTGATCCAACCACTCTGGGTACTCTGCTTTCATTCTAGCTTCGGTTGCCCAAGTGATTATATCCTGACCATTACAGTCCCAGACGACCTTGACCATCTGGACCGTCTTCTTCCTTGTTGCTTTTTCCATCCTATCTATGATTCGAACTGGCCTCATTTCCAAGGTTAGGTTCTTACCAAGATTGTCTGGAATGGCAGGAAGAGTGATGTCTTGGTCCGTCGAACATTTCCAAAGTTGGGAGACGTGGAACACATTATGAAATGCGTCCTTCTTGGCCGGCAAATCCAACTTGTAGGCCACCATCCCAACTCTTTCAATGACCTTGAACGGCCCCAAGTATCTCGGGTCTAACTTCCGTCTCCTGGAAATTCGGACTCGTCCTTTGAAGGTAATCATTTTGGGATACACCAAGTCACCTACTTGAAACTCGAGATCTTTCCTCCTTCGATCTGCATAGTTCTTTTGGCGATCTTGTGCCTGTCTCATCTTCTCCCTCAAGAACTTGATCTTTTCGGTTGTCTCTTCAACAATCTCCGGACCAATCATGCTGCGTTCCCCAACTTGGTTCCAGCACAAGGGTGTCCTACTATGGAAACTATCGTTGTAAGCAAATTCTACCAGGGGTAGATGTTTTTCCCAGGAATCACCCCAGTCTAAAACACATGCTCGCAACATATCTTCCAACGTCTGGATCGTACGTTCCGACTGTCCATCAGTATGTGGGTGATAGGCTGTACTCATGTTCACTCTTGTTCCTAAAGATTTTTGGAAAGCTTTCCAGAAGTAAGATGTAAACCTTGAATCCCTATCTGAAACTATGCTTGCCGGCACACCATGTAGTCGGACGATCTCATCAATGTACTTACATACAATCTGATCTACCCCATCCGACTTCTTGATAACCAGGAAGTGTGCTGATTTGGTTAGTCGATCAACCACAACCCAAACCGCATCTTTCTTATTCCTTGTGGTAGGGAACCCGGTCACAAAGTCCATTGTGATGTGATCCCATTTCCATTCCGGAATAGGCAAGCTTTGCAATAACCCACTAGGCACCTGATGTTCTGCTTTGATGAGTTGGCAAGTGGAACACTTGGCCACCCACTCCGCAACATCTGCCTTCATACGGATCCAATGATAAATTTTCTTAAGGTTCTGGTACATCTTGGACTTATGAGCCTCCCTGATAATCTCTTCCTTTAGACTAATATCATTAGGAACACTGATCCATCCGTTTACTAGGATGGTACCATCCTTTTGCAGTCTGGTACTCCGTCCTATCATTCTGAGCAACCTTATTCAGGTTCTTGTCCTGACCTTGAGCCAACCGGATTCGAGTAAGCAGGTCGGCTTGGTTAACCGCCTCCAACCCCAAAGCTTCGGTTGCCGTAGTCAGCACGTTCAGCCGCAGAGCACGGACCATACCGTCCAGGTCGTCCGCCTCCCGTTCGGCCGATACGTCAGCCCTCTTCCGGCTCAAACCGTCTGCTACCAGATTAGCCTTTCCCGGATAGTAGGTGATGTCCAAATCGTAGTCAGCTACGAATTCCATCCACCTCCTCTGCCTTAAGTTTAACTCAGGCTGGGTGAATATATACTTAAGACTCTTATGGTCCGTAAGTATCTGAACTTTGGCGCCATATAAGTATGATCGCCAAATCTTTAAGGCGAATACTGCCGCAGCCATTTCGAGATCATGGGTGGGGTAGTTTCCCTCATGTTTCCTCAACTGCCTGGACGCATAGGCAATGACCTTCCCATGCTGGGTCGGCCTCCGGAAGCAATGACCTAGTCCAGTGATGGACACGTCCGTATATACCACATATGGTTGGTCGGCCTCCGGAAGCACCAGGACGGGTGTGCTAGTCAGCATGTTCTTAAGTGTGGAAAAACATTCATCACACTCTTCAACCCATGTGAACTTAACGTCCTTCCCAGTCAACCGCGTCATAGGCTGAGCCAGGCTTGCGAATCCTTTCACAAACTTCCTATAGTAACCTGCCAGCCCTAAGAAGCTTCTGAATTCCGTGGCACTGCGTGGTCGGGGCCAATCCTTGATTGCCCTGATCTTCTCTGGATCCACCGAGATGCCCTGATCGGAAACAATATGGCCGAGGAACCCAATACTCTTCTGCCAAAAACTGCATTTACTGAGTTTAGCATAGAGTTTGTGTTCTCGTAATCGTTCCAGCACGGCTCTCAAGTGTTTCCTATGAGATTCCTCATCCTTCGAATAAATTAGGATATCATCAATGAAGATGATCACGAATTCATCCAAGAAATCCCGGAACACGCTGTTCATCATTTTCATGAAAGCGGCAGGTGCATTGGTCAGACCGAACGGCATCACTACGAACTCGTAATGACCGTACCTGGTCCTAAATGCCATCTTCCTAATATCATTTGGCTCTATAGGGATCTGATGATACCCTGAAGCCAAATCAATCTTGGAAAACCACTTGGCTCCTTTGAGTTGATCCAACAGCTCGTCTATCCTGGGCAACGGGTACTTGTTCTTCACAGTGACCATGTTCAACCCTCGATAGTCGATGCACAGACGCATGCTACCATCCTTCTTTTTCACAAAGAGGACTGGTGCACCCCAAGGGGAGCTACTTGGCCGTATGAACCCCTTGTCAAGCAATTCTTCCAATTGCTTCTTTAGCTCGGCCATCTCGGCCGGAGCCATCCGGTACGGACTCTTGGACAGCGGAGCTGTCCCTGGCTCTAGTTCAATCGTAAATGGATCCGACCTATCAGGGGGGACACCCTGAGGTACCTGGAACACATCTGGGAACTTCGACACCAACGAATCTTCTGAAAGGTCTTTCAGACAACAGAACTGCCCGGCTCTGTAGTTGTAATTGTAGCCAAAAAGGACTGACAACCCTGTTCCAACATCTGAATCGCTCGAACTGCTGAAACCACTACTTTCTCTTGAGCCGGACACAGACATTGGTATTGGATCGGTCAAAGCCCAGTCTCCAATTGCACACGACCTCTATGGTAATCGAGAGTGGCCGGATACTTTCCCAACCAGTCCATACCTAGGATCACTTCGTGATTCTTTAGGTGGACACAGACCAAATCCACAGGGAATACCTTTCCCTGTATTGACACTGGGATATTTGACATGAGACCTAGTGAGTTCATGGCTTGCCCTCCGGCTGCCCTCACTATCCCAAAATTATCTCCAGCGTCCAGACAGAACAGACCCTTTCCGACCAGTCCCGGACTCACAAAACTATGTGTAGCCCCTGTGTCGAAAAGTACGTGGGTTTCCACACCACCAATCATGAGGGTTCCTAACAGAGACCCCCATCAGAATCCCCTAGACATTCTAGGTTCCATACCAAGCATTTTCTACTTGAATGTAAAAAGAAATATTTAGGAATTACCAGAGATTGAATCAAACGATCCAGAAGCGCCGTCGTCCCGGGACAGCTCATACACCCTTGGTGTTGTGGTCAGCCTACTCTGGGTCGACTTGCCTGTGTCTCCACGGCCCTTCCCTTGTCCTCCTTGTAGCTTAGGACAGTCCGACTTGTAGTGTCCCATCTTGCCACATAGGAAGCAAGTCACGGAGCCGCTGCCACTGGACTGGTCTGAGAATCGGTTTGGTCGAGTGCAGTTTTGGATCGTGTGATCCATGCTGCTTCATCGCACACAAGCCCCCATGGCCTTCCAGCACTCACCGGGATGATTCTTTCCACACTTGGGACATGTAGGTCGGCCACCAGAGGTCTTACCTCCGTCCACCTGGTCCCACTTCCTCTTTTTATCATTTGTCTTGCCCGACGGGCCAGACTGTGACTTAGCCTTAAGCGTAGCTTCTTCAGCCAAGTTAGACTCTAGCAAAGCCACCCGTTCCACCAGTTCTCCGACGGTGTTGAAAGTGCGGATCGAGCAATGGGTCTTCAGTTCTGGCCTTAGGCCTCGGATGAACCTACGGACCTGGACTGCCTCGTCCTCCAGCTCTCTTCCAACAAACCGTCTGAGCCGGTTGAACTCTTCTTCGTACTCTCGTACGGTCCTGCGGCCTTGGGAAAAATCTAGAAACTGAGCTTCCAGACGATCCCAAGCCTCAGCAGGGAAGTATTTGCGGTTGAATTCAACTTCAAAGTCCGCAAAACTTTCCAAACTCCCATTGGTGCGCTTGTCCACTGCAAGCCACCAGTTATGCGCGTCCCCTTCCAAGAAGTGAACCGCAATGTCTCGTCTGTAATCCTCTGGACAGCGAGTTGATTGAAAGTTTCGGACCAGCCTACTCCTCCACTTGTCTGCCACAATAGGGTCGGTGCTACCGGAAAAATGCTTCGTACCCAACCTGGATAAATGTTGAAGCAGACTCAGATAGTCCACCTTCTTTTCAGACTTTTCTGGTGGATCGATCTCGATCACCTCAACCGTTTCCACAACTGGACCATTGGTGTTGGGGGTGGTCGTAGCCACAGGCGTAGCCTGGCCAACCGAGGAGTTCACTAGTGGCGTGAACAGTTGTGCCATAGCCGCCACCTGAGTCCCCATTACCTTCATGGCCTCTAAAAAGTCCTCTTTGGACAGTGTTGCGGGCACATTAGCCGTTCCATCGGCCACTCTCTCATGCTGGTCACCATCACGGTTAGCGTTCGAGGATTCCACTTCCTCATCACTCTCCCGATGTTCCTGACCATCCTGTTGCGTCCCCGTAAGATTAGCCTGATCAGTTGGCAACACGTCTCTAGTGCCAGCCGCGGCCGGATTGGTTTGCAATCCGGATAGATTGGTCCCGTCCATGGCCACTTGACTAGACTGACTGGCTGTTTTCTTACTCCTTCGGGACTTTCCAGATTTGCTTTGTCCAGCCTAAGGAGTCAGACAATGTTAGTACGAAACACACTAACATAAACAGAACAAAACAATCCCTAGACTAAGCAATCAAACCTCACCGTGAGACCTAATCAGCTGGCTGCGTGTGTGTGTGTGTGTGTGGTCTGCATAATGCAACTATCCTAGAATCAAGCATGCTCTGATACCAACTTGTAAGACCCGAACCCTGGCCTGTCGACCTGATGGAGTCCGCAGGCTTACTTATTAATTTCTTTGCTTGTTTGATCCATTTTAAGTCTTTTAGTTACTAAGTCATATTCGAATATGAGGTTCATAAACAAAAGAACAGATTGCACACCGGAATAAGAATGAATAAACTTTGTATTACTTGGAAACATGAGATTCAATACACAACTTCTTAACAGTCTCATAGACAATCACTAGTTCATCCCTAGCATCATCTAACCACACGTTACACAGCCTCTCACTGACCGAGCCTTAAAGGCTCCTTGGCTTGACCAGAACCATCCTTAGTTCCTGAAACCACAACCAGATAAGCATTAATCATAACCGAGAATAGAACGGATTGATTCTACAATGCTTGGCTTGGTTCCTAGAACTTAGATAAACCTCAGTCAACATAATCATAAAACGTATGAACCTACCTACCGTATCCTAAGTCATTCAACCAACCACCCCTTGACTTAGAATCAGATAGATAGTCCAGAATAGATAAACAGAAACAGATCCGGATCGTCCCCAAAGACCCATCCGTCTAACCGGATAGAATCTAGGTGCGACCGGCCAATGAAGTCTGGCTCAATGGCCCAACGGACTCCCTTGCCTGATCCGGCTTAGGCCTGGATCCAATCGGTTGAGTAAGCCTCAAGCCTAATCCGGAAGGCTTAGCAACCGGTCAGACCTTGCGACTCTACCTTGGCTTAGACAAACCGTGACCTTGTCCTAACTAGACAAGCCATAGGCTTATCCATATGGATCGGTCCTAACCTGTCCCGAAAGACACCGTTTGGAACATGCACCCTTTGGCCAATCATGCCTCTTGGTCCTCGTACCTTTTGATGTTCGTAACCTTTGGTATCTCGTACCTTTTGGTCACTGACACCCTTTGGCAACTCTCAACCTTTGGACACTCATGACTCTTGACAACTCGTGCCCTTTGGGTCATTCCCAACCGTTCGTCCTAACCGCCCAGTCTTGGTGCGATCAGACCATCCGACTAACCGACCCGTGTCTAGGCTAGCGGTTTGATTATGTTCGGCCAAAACCTAGGGACGTGTCCCTTGAACTCAACCAACACAACCTTTCGTGTTTAACCAGAGAGAAGAAAAGAGAAACGAATGGAAACAGATAAGGAGAGCCCGATGGGACTTAGGAACCGAGCAGAGCCGCGGTGCGGTCGCATGGACCGTCCGTTCGGTCTGAGGGAGCCACGGCCCATCACATACCCTGTGAACCACGTCTGGGTTCTCCATGCTCTTCTCCTTGGCTTGATCTCCCATTCTTGACCGGGGTTAGTTCTCAAACGATCAGAGTCGCCGGAACACAACACCACCACAATCGGCCTTTCTCTTGGCCGGAACTCTCTCTTTCTCTCTTTCTTTCTCTCTACGTTTTTCTCTGAGTATTTTACTCTGGAATTGGATAATGAAATCGACCAGAGAGCCCCCATATTTATAGGAAACGAGGGGGTAAGTCTTGCCCCACGAACAAGCACGACTTGCTAGCGAATGGGCACCATCGCCCAAGGGTTGTCCCCTTTCGGCCACTTGCATCCCTTCGCCCAACCCACGCCCCAGGCCTCCTGGACTTAGCCCACAGCCTTGTCCAAAGACCCAACAGCCCATGGAAGAGACTGTTAAGAAGTTGTGTATTGAATCTCATGTTTCTAAGTAATACAAGTTAACACATTATTATTCCGCTGTGCAATCTGTTCCTTTGTTTATGAACCTCATATTCGAATATGACTTAGTAAATAAAAGACTTAAAATGGATCAAACAAGCAAAGATATTAATAAGTAAGCCTGCGGACTCCATCAGGTCGAGAGGCCAGGGTTCAGGTCTTACACAACGTGCAGATATGTGTACTGACGGACAGCCACAGACATCATGTGTGTGCTGACAGACACACACGGACACACACGCACAGCCACGAACGTCTTGTGTGTGCTGACGGACACACACGGACGTCCTGTGTGTGCTGACGGACACCCACAGACGTCCTGTGTGTACAGAACAGACAGCCCACGTGGGCCAAAATCACCCAAACAGTCCACGTGAAGGGCCAGCGTGCTGAGTCCAAGGACCAACGTGCTGAGTCCAAGGACCAACGTGCTGATATGTGTACTGATGGACAGCCACAGACGTCCTATGTGTGCTGACGGACACAGACGGACGCACACGGACACACACGTACAGCCACAGACATCCTGTGTGTGCTGGCCGACACCCACAGACGTCTTGTGTGTACTGACCAGACAGCCCACGTGGGCCAAAATCACCCGAACAGTACACGGGAAGGTTCAACGTGCGGAGTCCAAGGACCAACGTTCTGATATGTGTACTGATGAACAGCCACGGACGTCCTGTGTGTGCTGACGGACACACACGGGTACACACGGACATCCCCGGATGTCCTGTGTGTGCTGACTAACACACACGGACGTCCTGTGTGTGCTGACGGACACCCACAGACGTCCTATGTGTACTGAACAGACAGCCCACGTGGGCCTAAATCACCCGAACAGTCCACAGGAAGGGTAAGCGTGCTGAGTCCAAGGACCAACGTGCTGATATGTGTACTGATGGACAGCCACAGACGTCATGTGTGTGCTGACGGACACACACGGACAGCCACAGACGTCCTGTGTGTGCTTGCGGACACCCACGGACGTCCTGTGTGTACTGAACAGATAGCCCACGTGGGCCAAAATCACCCAAACAGTCCACAGGAAGGGCCAGCGTGCAGAGTCAAAGGACCAACGTGCTGATATGTGTACTGATGGACAGCCACGAACTTCCTGTGTGTGCAGACGGACACACACGGACAGCCACGGACGTCCTGTGTATGCTGACGGACACACACGGACGTGCTGTGACTGCTGACGGACACCCATGGACATCCTGTGTCTGCTGACAGACACACACGGACACACACGGACGTCCTGTGTGTGCTGACAGACAGCCATAAACAGCCACAGACGTCCAGTGTGTGCTGGCGGACACCCACGGACGTCCTGTGTGTACTGAACAGAAAGCCCAGGTGGGACAAAATCACCCAAACACTCCACGGGAAGGGCCAGCGTGCTGAGTCCATTGACCAACGTTCTGATATGTGTACTGAGGGACAGCCACGGACGTCCCGTGTGTGATGACGGACACACATGGACAGCCACGGACGTCCTGTGTGTGACACCCCCGATCTGGTCTAAGTATAAGTTGACTCGACCAGCCGTGCAACAATCAAACAAGAACATGCACAGCCGATCACTGGTAACTGAAACCAAACCGAGAAGCCACAATGTGTACATAAACGACTAACCCGAAGTTCCCGAAATAAATCCAGGTACCTTAGGCCAACCGCCTAAGTACACATATCCTATTAGGTACAACCCGAGGCTTTACAACCTTAAGAGTAATACCCAATAGTTGGTTCATCTGGACAAGGACTAATATCATTTGGAACCCGTACTTTAAAAACATTCTTTATACACTATATACTTATTCATTTAAAAGAATCTTACAAAATCTTATAGATTAACCTCGAGGTTTTCGGTCAACAAACCTTATACATAAAGTATATCAAAACGACTGCAAGGATAATAAAACTACCGCTGGCTAATGCCGTTCCTTCCCGTCCTAGAGTAAAGGTCTCCCACCTACTGGTTACCTGCATATCAAATGAGTCATGAGTAACTAGTTTACTCAGTGAGTCTAATCCCACACCCAAACACATATCAATAGTATCCCGAGCAAGCGACACCATTTGAATGCAGTGGAATTATATTCCATAATTAATATAATTATAAGGCCTCTCAATCCATCCATGTGAATCTATCTTAAACATCACCTCCACGATACCCGCCAATCACTCACTCTTAATATATATATATGCTAAACCCGGAAAACCACCAAGGCTAACCGAGCCTAACGGGGAATAAATATAACCATCATCTCCATCAGATATTCCAAGATAGAACATCCAATGCTGCATGCAGTTACACGGCCTCCAGGGTGCGACCCCATCATCGTGTCTTCATGACCTTGATCCATATCGCAGGACCAATTCACGGTAATGCGGGACTTTCGGGAGAGTGAGTATACAATAAGACTTCACATGATTCACACTGATTAATAGAATACTTATAGATTAGTACTTGAGAACAAGTACCAAGGCTCGGGATAACCTCAAAGAATTATTCTTATTAATTCTTAAGTATTTAAACTAGATAAATACTTCATATATAAATATAGATCAAGGGATAATACTTAATCAATCAACCATAATTACTCCTTAATTAATTCATGATTAATCCTCAATTAATCAATGATTATCCCTTAATTAATTCATGATTAATCCTTAATTAATCAACCATATTCAATATGCAATCATGCATACTCATTCATAATTCATTCATCATCTATCTAGACTCACCTTTAAATCCATGAGATTGGCTAAAGAAGACTAGACTCGAGCTCAAGCTAATCACACTTCACTTCTGGATCACTCTCGGTTCAAAACCATCACAAGGATCCGGCTTATCCGAATACTCTCCTTGGCCATCTGAATTCAAAACATAACAGTTGGAACATAAGGTTCACTAGTCTGGTTCAAGAAGAAACTCAACTCAGTTCATAACATTTCAGTTCGGTTCAAGACAGATTGATACCATGTTCAGCTCGGTTCAAGCTTTAACAATTTAATTCGGTTCATATCAGCTTAGTTCATGCTCAGCTAACTCCGGTTCTAATCAGTTCCCAACAGCTTAGCTCGGTTATACTCAGACGACATCAGTTCAAGACAATTTCAGACCATAGACAGCTCGGCTCAGATCAGATCAGAATATACTCAGCTCAATTCAGTTCTAAACAAGATAAAATCAGTTCGGTTTAATTCCCATAATTCTTATCAGTTCGTCTACTGGTTCTATGAGACTGATTAAATCATAAACCAACCAAGACTGAAGAGAACAAGACCTTAGACAACTGATCCTGACAGGTTAACCAACATACAACAATTGGTTCTCATCAAAACATGGCTGAATCAAGAAGCTGAAGCTTACCGGTTTTACTCAACTAATTAAACTTGACTGGTTGTCTCTCTTCAAGCTAACCACGAATTAACCTGATAAACACCACAAGAATCCATGGTTGGATTTATTCAGAATTTATCTCCAGTGTAGGCAAATCAACAAAACTTCTCACAGAAACTGATCCACAACCATCTTACGGATCAAAATCAAAGGCTGAAGAATATGGGTAATTCTAAACTCTTGGACACCAAACCTTCAGCTCTTAACCACACCAGAACACACTGGATAAAGTCACAGGATGGTGAGAAAGGTTTGTCCATGCTCAATTCTCTTCTCTGAATTTTTTCTGAATTTTTCAACTAGTTTTTCTCACAAATTTTTCTCTCTTCTTTCTCTCTTTCTCTCTGAATTTTTCTCTGGTTTTTCTTGCAGGTTATGAACGTCCAGAGGAGAGAAGATGGTGTTTTATAACATAAGAAGTTGCTTCAGGTGAGGGTTTACTTAAACCAAAGCAAGTTGCTGTCCTTTCCCTCCTTTGAAGAAAGATTATTTTGTTTTTATTAAACAAGCAACCAGCTTGTGACTTTCATGTGACTTTAGTGAAGCAAGCAAGCAGGTAGGTGCAGCTCATGTGACTGATTTACTGAGAAAGCAATAAGAATAGCTGGTGGAAGTATTCGACTGGTCGGAATTTAGTTAAGAAACTTAACGACAATTTCAAACAGTTTTCGACTAAAATTTCTCATCCTTCGAATCTCGTCTTGCTTTCAACTAAGCTTGCCTAGCTTAAATAAAATTCGACCAACATTATTAACACTCTACCAGAACTATCAATGAGAGGCCTTTCGACCACAAGACAGTCCCGTCGAGGTATTAATTCACCGGGTCGACTTTATTTTTAAATCTGATCGACCAACTCCAAACTGGTCGAGCGGAGTTTTTCTCGACCAAAAATTAACTGGCTCGTGAGGGTTATTACACTGTGTGTGCTGGCGGAGACCCACGGACGTCCTATGTTTACTGAACAGACAGCCCACGTGGGCCTAAATCACCCGAACAGTCCAAGGGAAGGGTAAGCGTGCTGAGTCCAAGGACCAACGTGCTGATATGTGTACTGATGGACAGCCACGGACGTCCTGTGTGTGCTGACGGACACACACGTACACACAATGACAGCCACAGACGTCCTGTGTGTGCTGGCGGACACCCATGGACATCCTGTGTGTACTGAACAGATAGTCCACGTGGGCCAAAATCACCCAAACAGGATCAAGCATGCTCTGATACCAACTTGTAAGACACGATCTCGGCCGCCTAGGCCGCGGTCGATGCCTCACGTCGCTCGGTCCACTTCCTGGCCGAACCTCTTAATTTCTGCCCTTTATTTATAATATCGCATAAAGGCGATGGCTAACTTAGACCTTAGCTAAAGACTTACCAAGTCATTAATAGCCTAGATCCTTTCAACAGATACGCAGCGGAATATTCTCTAGTTAACCATTGGTCTAAAACCAATCTAACACTTGTCTGGTCGAATCACCTTAGCCTTTGTCAGTTTACTCAACTACCAATTAGCTTCAAGGTCAATCCTAAACCCAAACCAAGCCATACGATTCTGAGGTTCCATTCCTCTAAACCATTCTATCTAGATCTACATAAGTAAATGCTAGATCATACCTTTGCCACATCTATGGAGCTTATTAGCTCATCGGTCCTCCATTGACTCGAATTGCTCTTGCTTAACAGCTGGACCATGATCACTCAATGATCTTACTTATGGTCCTTATCTTGACTGCTGCGTCAAACAGCTCCCCTAGGTACGTAGTCATTCAACCAACCATCCCCACAGACATAAGTAACCTTTGAGAAGTCTTTGAAAGGATAAGGGTTTGCATCTGGCCTTTCTCGGCTCATGCACAATCCAAAATCCTTTTGCCTTATAGGCAATAGTACCAAGTCCATCTTCTGGACTGACAAAGCTCATTAGATCCTAAGTCAATCAACCAACCATTCTCACATGACTTGGAACTGATGAGTCATCATCTGACCTGACCGGCCTTGGGACTTAACCCAGACAACATATATGATTTGTTCATACCAACCGATGCATTCAGTAATCAGGTTAGGACCGACACCTTGAACCATCATTCAGAGGTCCGGTCGTCCATACTCAACCATGATCAGATCTTACACGGCTTTCCTTGAACAATCACACTTAGGCTCAGTATCTATGGTGTACGACACATAGTACTAGCCACACACTTCGTCATGACTCTTAGCCAATCTCGAAGCTATCACCACCAAGGTTGATATCTAGAAGCATCACATCAATACTCTTACTCCAGCATCGTGACTATCCATACTAGTGTTCGGCCATCGAACCATCGCCATGAAACATGATCCGACCACTAGACTTGATACGCCATCGTCCACTTAGCATGTACTGATATAACTGGCCTTCCATTGCCATCATGTGGGTCTACCCCCTACATAAGGCATATGGCGCCTATCCTACTCACCAACCCGAGGTTGATTGTAAGATATCCCACTTAGCCTTTGCGGCTAGAACCATCCAACCATAGCCGGATCGTCCATTGTCCCGTCTAACCGTCTGGTTAAGATCTAGGTGCGATCGGCAAGTTATAAGTCCGGCCCAAAGGCTCACGGTCCTTCTTACCTGATCCAACCCAAAGGCCCAAGCCCAAACCGGATTGCCTTGCAACCGATCAGACCTTGCGACACAACACTCTGGTTAAACTAACCGTCCGTCCGTTCGACTATGCAGCCGCGGACTGTCCACTTGGTTCGGCCTAAGCCTTGAAACAATGGCACCGTTTGGAACTCACACCCTTTGGGAACTAGTACCCTTTGGACACTCGTGCCTCTTGGCAACTCATGACCCTTGGCATCTCGCACCCATTCAGATGCTCCAACCGTTCGACCTAACCGTCCGTAGGGACTGTCTGGTCCGTACGTGTGTCCGGCCTATGGCCAAAGGACCACGCCTTAACCTACACAAGTCATGAACCATTATGAATGTTCAGGGAAGGGTTGCAACCGTTCAGAACAGAACAGAACCGCCCCTATCCAATCGGATCACCTGAGGCCGGTTTAGACCATGCGCACGCCTAACTCATCGGTTATGGACCGCGACCGCATTACTCAACCAGAACCACGGTTATAGCCAATCCCAAAACATCAACAAGGCCACGCCAATGTACAGAAGGAGTAGAAGAAGAATTGGATGAAAAGAATGAGAAGAGTAGGACACAATCCAAACGCTCATGGCTAGACCGGTTCGGACTGTCCGATTGTCTTAGCCGATGAGTCGGTGGTTACCCCACTGACCCTATCTGACTGAACCACGGCTTTGGAGTCCTTCTCCAGACCTTTCTCTATGCCTTGGGTATTCATAACCACACGGCCTCCTCTCTCCTAAACCATTCTCCTTGCCGGAGACACAAAACCACCACGACCGGCCCTTTTCCGGCCGATCTCTTGGCCGGGACTCTCTCTCTCTCTCTCTACGTTTTTCTCTGAGAATTTTACTCTGGAATTGGATAATGAAATCAACAGGAGAGACCCCATATTTATAGAAAACGAGGGGGTAAGTCTTGCCCCACGAACAGGCACGACTTGCTAGCGAATGTGCACCATCGGCCAAGGGTTGTCCCCTTTCGGCCACTTGCATCGTTTCGCCCTTTCTGATTGGGTTTGGGGTAGGTCATAAGCCCAACCCACGCCCAAAGACTCCTGGACTTAGCCCACGGCCTTGTCCAAGGACCCAACAGCCCAATGGCCTCATGGCCGGACCTCACAGCCCGCCACTGACCCGGACCCGGACCATCGGCCTAAAACCCGAACAGTCCGTCTAGCTGATTTGAGCTGACACCCAGCTGCCTCAGCTGAGTGAGCTAGTAGTCCAGCTAGTGGAGCTGACTTAGTAGTGGCTGAGCTGGAGTGAACTCAACCTAGCTTCATTAAGCTGGTCGAGGTACTTGTCTATCTCGTCCAGCTACCGTCTTACTTGTCTTAGCCGTCTCTTTGCTCTTATAAGGTTAAGTCTAAGTTTCCTTATATCTTTAACCTTCTTTCTTGACCATGGAACGCTTGCCTTGATGTCCTAAGACTGGCTGGTACGTTTCCTCGAACCATGGCCGTCCCGACAATCCTTTCCAGGATTGGGGGCTTGACAGACTCAACCAACACAACCTTTTGTGTTTAACCAGAGAGAAGAGAAGAGAAACAAATTGAAACAGATACGGAGAGCCGGATGGGGCTTAGGAACCGAGCAGAGCCGCGGTGCGGTCGCATGGACCGTCCGTTCGGTCTGATGGAGCCACGGCCCATCACATACCTTGAGAACCACATCTGGGTTCTCCACGCTCTTCTCCTTGTCTTGATCTCCCATTCTTCACCGGAGTTAGTTCTCAAACGATCAGAGTCACCGGAACACAACACCACCACAATCGGCCTTTCTCTTGGCCGGAACTCTCTCTTTCTCTCTTTCTTTCTCTCTACGTTTTTCTCTGAGTATTTTACTCTGGAATTGGATAATGAAATCGACCAGAGAGCCCCCATATTTATAGAAAACGAGGGGGTAAGTCTTGCCTCACGAACAGGCACGACTTGCTAGCGAATGGGCACCATCGGCCAAGGGTTGTCCCCTTTCGGCCACTTGCATCCCTTCGCCCTTTCTGATTGGGTTTGGGTTCGGTCAAAAGCCCAACCCACGCCCCAGGCCTCCTGGACTTAGCCCACGGCCTTGTCCAAAGACCCAACAGCCCATGGCCTCATGGCCGGACCTCACAGCCCGCCACTGACGCAGACCCGGACCATCGGCCTAAAGCCCGGACAGTCCGTCTAGCTGAGATGAGCTGACTCTCAGCTGCCTCAGCTGAGTGAGCTAGTAGTCCAGCTAGTGGAGCTGACTTAGTAGGGACTGAGCTTGTAACACCCCCGAACCGTCCTAAGCATAGGTCGACCCACCGGCCAACAATCAAACAAGAACATGACCGACGGACGACCCACACCAAGGGTTGGAGATGAAAGGCCAACCGGCCAGCCAACAATCAAACAAGAACATGACT
This sequence comes from Brassica napus, assembly GCF_020379485.1. Taxonomy (NCBI): domain Eukaryota; kingdom Viridiplantae; phylum Streptophyta; class Magnoliopsida; order Brassicales; family Brassicaceae; genus Brassica; species Brassica napus. The sequence goes on from NW_026014659.1 coordinate 226,274, forward strand.
GACCGTCCAACCCAACACCATGGTCCGGAAGCGCTACGTGACGGGCTAGGGACGATCTGGTCAGAGTCACAAACTTTACTCCACGACCTAGACCAGTTCATCCACTAACTCGTCCGGCTGCGTCAAGGCACAAGGCTTTGCAACCCGTACCTAGAGTTAGCGTTTTCCGTTAGATCGAGGCCTAAGGCTTTTCAACCCGTACTACGACCTAACGTTGTGTTAAACCGGACTAGTCAAATATCAGAGTACTCATGAAGCGCATATAAAACAATTACTTTTATTAATTTAGGAAATATTCATACATAGAATAATCCAAGACTGGGCCCGGCCTAATGCCAAATCGAGTCAACATAACACAATTCACAATACCGTTTACAAAAGGCATGAAAATCTACACCAGCGGTCCTAACGTCTAGCACCAAGCTATCCGATCATCCTTGCCTAAAGCGACCTGCAAAAAGGACAACGGAGTTGGATGAGTAATCTAGTATTACTCAGTGAGCTGGCGGCCTCTACCCGCAACCTAGACTCTACCCAGACAACCCAAAATAACAATCAATCTAGCCCTAGCATGCAATAAAAGCTAAGGCTAAGCAAACTGTTACTAAGTTAGACTTGGCCTCCTGCCAAGATCTAGCTTCAAGTAACGGGAACCTGCATTAAAACAAGTCAACAAGCAATTCCTAGTTAACCATATATACGCCTTAGTTCAATACTCATGTAGTGTTAAACACTTAGACTATACAAGTATCATTAATTGATCGACCAACAATCAAACAAGAACATGATCGGCCAACCAGTGATACCGCATAGCTTTAATATCCACCACCCTTCACAAGCAATCACTCAAACACATACAGGTCAACGTCAGGCCTACACTAACGAAATACACATCAAGCCTAATCCAGTACCTAAACCAGACTTAGACTTAACGTCAGAACCTGCAAGAAAATCAATCAACCACAAACACAATCACAATAATAAGACTATGAGTAACTACGACTCGATCTAACTTGTAACACCGTATATCGGTGCTACACTTAACTCGAGGGTTCCATAACCCTCTACGACACTCTAACACAACACTCTAACCTGGGCCCTGGTGACTTCTTGTTCCTCCTCTCTATCGGCAATATCCTATCTCCCTACCAAAAAGGCCAGAAGAAGGAACTTTCAACCGACCGCGGCCCACAGTCCTTCGGGTCACCGCGCGACAGCCCACAGTCATTCGGGTCACTGCCACATTACACCGTCGTGTAATACTCAGCCATAGTACATGACACCATTCGTCTGAGTCTTCCCGATCCAGCGAATAAGGGGTTTCCTTGAACCCGCTGGGTACGAGGCCGGGAAACACTAATCACCCCTACACAAGCCTAGTATGGGCGGGTTACGCACATACTGTCGGCACACTCACAACACAAACTCAATCTAGAACCTAACGTAACGATAAAGTTCCAGATCCTAACTAGACACTCTACTCTACAACACAAACCAATAGTACCAGTAGTCCGGCCTATATGGCCTAAGACCCGTAGTACTAACTACTAAACAATAATATCAATACTAAACAATAAAATCAAACCGTTACCCAGATAGTCCAGCCTCCCGCTGAGAAACTATCTTTAAAGATAACGGGAACCTGCACTCAACCATATCAACACGCAAGAATATAAAACATGATGCATCCTAGCCCTAGTCCTAGTCAGGTTATTAACTCAGTCTTAATTCCATTCATCTCAGCTTAGCCCTTGCTAAACTGAGTCTGGTTCCATAAATAAAATAACCCTAAGGACTCTACCATTCAATAACGTTATCATTCTACTCTATATGCGACTCGATCTACCCTAAATTCCAAGTGGAATTGAAACAAACCAACTCACAGTGTTCTAGGCGAGAAGCAGCTGGTTGATCGGAGAAGACTTGGCCAAAACCCAGTGGACGCCTTGACTGGACTGGACTGGACTGATCTTGACTTGGACATAACCTCGGCTTCATCATGAAGAAACTGACACGTCTGGACAGACTGATCTGGACAGAATCTCCTTTAGCTGCTGGACAGTTCTTCGGACATTTCGGGGGAGTATCGAGGAGAACTTCGACTGATCTGAACCCATGGAACTGAACTAATCTTGGACAGCACCTCCACTTGATCATCAAAGAATATGAAAAGAGTGGACAGATTGACTTGGGCAGAGCTTCCGCATAACAATTGCAGAAATTCTTCGATTGGACAGAACTTCGCTTCTTGGTGAAGTATCGATCTTCGGAACTCAGCTACACTCTCTTTCTCTCTCTCTCTAACCACGTTGACTTGCTTCCCATCTGAATTGATATTCAATTGGTTGATCTTCAGTTGGCCAGAACCTTCCCTAGGCGCTGACTTGAAATCAGTAGAAAACTGATCTCGAAAACTCTCTAAAACTCTCGAAATAGCTCGGAATCACTTGCTTTCTTTTTCTACTTTTCTCTCAAGGTTTTAACTTGGTTTGGACAGGTCTGGATGTGAAGAAATGAGCTGGGGTCGTGGGGTATTTATAGGAGACACCAGCCAATCAGCTTCAGGTTGGTGGCAGCCCGTGTGTCGCTCCGCATGGCTCCGGATGCATGCACGGCGGCACCTCGTGCTCCACATGGCTGGCTGCATGTCCAGGACACATGCAGCACGCCACCACTTCTCCCAGATGTCAGGCTGCATGACTGGAGCTCATGCAAGGGGCCACACATCCTCACACATGTCGATCAGCATGCTTCGGTTGCATGCGTCGCGACATCTCGTGCTTGGCCGATCCACCTCGTGCTTCTACATGTCAAGCTGCATGTGCAGCTTCCATGCACGGCGACACCTCGAGATTCTCTTGACACTCAGATGGTTTGACAGTTGCCACCACGTTCTTATCCCTTCTGATAAGCCACCTCGAGCTTCTCGGTTTCTTTGCGCGATTTCGACCCTTCTTGTGAATTTCTGACCCGCAATCAATCCCGAATATTTTTCCGCTCCCATTCTGATTCTCTGAATATTTTTAATAAACTACAGATGATGTCTGATATCCTTTAAAAATATTTCCCGAGCCTCCGGCTTCCTCAAAGAATTTGTAATACCGAAATTAGGGTTTTCGCCCAACTTCGGGTTTTCCCGTCGTGCTTCAGTCCTGTCGTGCTTGCTTCCCGTCCTGCTTAATTCCCATCCTACTTCCAACTTATAATGTCTTCAGAATAATATTTTACTGATACGAAGATATTCCGAGAAAACTTCGCGATGAAGAAACGTCAATCTTCAAAAACGTCGAGCTTCTAAACCGTCGTGCTTCAAAAATGTTATGCTTTCAAAACGTCCTTCTCATCAATCTAAGACATCTTCTAAGAAAGGTAGAGCAGCTTAATATGTCTCATGGTTCACTCACGATCCATTTTTCGACCACATCCTAGTTCGAACTTCTCGGTTGGCCCGTACCGCCCGCGGTTTGATCATCAAGTTGATGCTCGACCAATCTTCTGTCTTCTCCGAACCATGTTAAGTTTTGTGTGATCAAAACTCAACATTACTCCAAATATGTAATCTCCCAAAAGCTTGGCTCCAGATTCTGACTTTCCCTTGCTCGACCATTTTATCCCGAAGGGCGGGTTATCACAGAGCTGGTGTGAACTGAACCTAGCTTCATTGAGCTGGCAGAGCTTTCGGCCACTTGCTCCATCATGGCCGGCAAGTCCAACTTGTACGCCACCATCCCAACTCTTTCAATGACCTTGAACGGCCCCAAGTATCTCGGGTCTAACTTCCGTCTCCTGGAAATTCGGACTCGTCCTTTGAAGGTAATCATTTTGAGATACACCAAGTCACCTACTTGAAACTCGAGATCTTTCCTCCTTCGATCTGCATAGTTCTTTTGGCGATCTTGTGCCTGTCTCACCTTGTCCCTCATGAACTTGATCTTTTCGGTTGTCTCTTCGACAATCTCCGGACCAATCATGCTGCGTTCCCCAACTTGGGTCCAGTATAAGGGTGTCCTGCATGGACGCCCATACAGAGCTTCGTATGGCGACATGCAAATACTACTATGGAAACTATTGTTGTAAGCAAATTCAACCAGAGGTAGATGTTTTTCCCAGGAATCACCCCAGTCTAAAACACATGCTCGCAACATATCTTCCAACGCCTAGATCGTACGTTCCGACTGTCCATCAGTCTGTGGGTGATAGGCTGTACTCATGTTCACTCTTGTTCCTAAAGCTTTTTGGAAAGCTTTCCAGAAGTAAGATGTAAACCTTGAATCCCTATCTGAAACTATGCTTGCCGGCACACCATGTAGTCGGACGATCTCATCAATGTACTTACGTACAATCTGATCTACCCCATCCGACTTCTTGATAGCCAGGAAGTGTGCTGATTTGGTTAGTCGATCAACTACAACCCAAACCGCATCTTTCTTATTCCTTGTGGTAGGGAACCCGGTCACAAAGTCCATTGTGATGTGATTCTATTTCCATTCCGGAATTGGAAAGCTTTGCAATAACCCACTAGGCACCTGATGTTCTGCTTTGATGAGTTGGCAAGTGGAATACTTGGCCACCCACTCCGCGACATCTGCCTTCATACGGATCCAATGATAGAATTTCTTAAGGTTCTGGTACATCTTGGTCGCACCAGGATGAACCGAGAATTTGGACTTATGAGCCTCCCTCATAATCTCTTCCTTTAGACTTCTATCATTAGGAACACTGATCCGTCCGTTTACTAGGATGGTACCATCCTTTGCAGTCTGGTACTCCGTCCTACCATTCTGAGCAACCTTATTCAGGTTCTCGTCCTGACCTTGAGCCAACCGGATTCGACTAAGCAGGTCGGCTTGGTTAACCGCCTCCAATCCCAAAGCTTCGGTTGCTGTAGTCAGCACGTTCAGCCGCAGAGCACGGACCATACCGTCCAGGTCATCCGCCTCCCGTTCGGCCGATTCATCAGCCCTCTTCCGGCTCAAAGCGTCTGCTACCAGATTAGCCTTTCCCGGATAGTAGGTGATGTCTAAATCGTAGTCAGCTACGAATTCCATCCACCTCCTCTGCCTTAAGTTTAACTCAGGCTGGGTGAATATATACTTAAGACTCTTATGGTCCGTAAGTATCTGAACTTTGGCGCCATACAAGTATGATCGCCAAATCTTTAAGGCGAATACTACCGCAGCCATTTCGAGATCATGGGTGGGGTAGTTTCCCTCATGTTTCCTCAACTGCCTGGACGCATAGGCAATGACCTTCCCATGCTGGGTCAATACGCAACCTAGTCCTGTGATGGACGCGTCCGTATAGACCACATATGGTTGATCGGCCTCCGGAAGCACCAGGACGGGTGCGCTAGTCTGCATGTTCTTAAGTGCGGAGAAACATTCCTCACACTCTTCAGCCCATGTGAACTTAACGTCCTTCCCAGTCAACCGCGTCATAGGCTGAGCCAAGCTTGCGAATCCTTTTTCAAACTTCCTATAGTAACCTGCCAGCCCTAAGAAGCTTCTGACTTCCGTGGTACTGCGGGGTCGGGGCCAATCCTTGATTGCCCTGATCTTCTCTGGATCCACCGAGATGCCCTGATCGGAAACAATATGGCCAAGGAACCCAATACTCTTCTGCTAAAAACTGCATTTACTGAGTTTAGCATAGAGTTTGTGTTCTCGTAATCGTTCCAGCACGGCTCTCAAGTGTTTCCTATGAGATTCCTCATCCTTGGAATAAATTAGGATATCATCAAAGAAGATGATCACGAATTCATCCAAGAAATCCCGGAACACGCTGTTCATCATTTTCATGAAAGCGGCAGGTGCATTGGTCAGACCGAACGGCATCACTACGAAATCGTAATGACCGTACCTGGTCCTTAATGCCGTCTTCCTAATATCATTTGGCTCTATAGGGATCTGATGATACCCTGAAGCCAAATCAATCTAGGAAAACCACTTGGCTCCTTTGAGTTGATCCAACAGCTCGTCTATCCTGGGCAATGGGTACTTGTTCTTCACAGTGACCCTGTTCAACCCTCGATAGTCGATGCACAGACGCATGCTACCATCCTTCTGTTTCACAAAGAGGACTGGTGCACCCCAAGGGGAGCTACTTGGCCGTATGAACCCCTTGTCAAGGAATTCTTCCAATTGCTTCTTTAGCTCGGCCATCTCGGCCGGAGCCATTCGGTACGGACTCTTGGACAGCGGAACTGTCCCTGGCTCTAGTTCAATCGTAAATGGATCCGACCTATCAGGGGGGACACCCTGAGGTACCTGGAACACATCTGGGAACTTCGACACCAACGAATCCTCTGAAAGGTCTTTCAGACAGACAGAACTGCCCGGCTATGTAGTTGTAATTGTAGCCAAAAAGGACTGACAACCCTGTTCCAACATCCGAATCGCTAGAACTGCTGAAACCAATACTTTCTCTTGAGCCGGACACAGACATTAGTACTGGATCGGTCGAAGCCCAGTCCCCAATTGCACACGACCTCTATGGCAATCGAGAGTGGCCCGATACTTTCCCAACCAGTCCATACCTAGGATCACTTCGTGATTCTTTAGGTGGACACAGACCAAATCCACAGGGAATACCTTTCCCTGTATTGACACTGGGATATTTGACATGAGACCTAGTGAGTTCATGGCTTGCCCTCCGGCCGCCCTCACTATCCCAAAATTATCTCCAGCGTCCAGACAGAACAGACCCTTTCCGACCAGTCCCGGACTCACAAAACTATGTGTAGCCCCTGTGTCGAAAAGTACGTGGGTTTCCACACCACCAATCATGAGGGTTCCTAACAGAGACCCCCATCAGAATCCCCTAGACATTCTAGGTTCCATACCAAGCATTTTCTACTTGAATGTAAAAAGAAAAATTTAGGAATTACCAGAGATCGAATCAAACGATCCAGAAGCGCCGTCGTCCCGGGACAGCTCATACACCCTTGGTGTTGTGGTCGGCCTACTCTGGGTCGACTTGCCTGTGTCTCCACGGCCCTTCCCTTGTCCTCCTTGTAGCTTAGGACAGTCCAACTTGTAGTGTCCAGTCTTGCCACATAGGAAGCAAGTCACGGAGCCGCTGCCACTGGACTGGTCAGAGAATCGGTTTGGTCGAGTGCAGTTTTGGATCGTGTGATCCATGCTGCCACATCGCACACAAGCCCCCATGGCCTTCCAGCACTTACCGGGATGATTCTTTCCACACTTGGGACACGTAGGTCGGCCACCAGAGGTCTTACCTCCGTCCACCTGGTCCCACTTCCTCTTTTTATCATTTGTCTTACCCGACGGGCCAGACTGTGACTTAGCCTTAAGCTTAGCTTCTTCAGCCAAGTTAGTCTCTAGCAAAGCCACCCGTTCCACCAGTTCTCCGACGGTGTTGAAAGTGCAGATCGGGCAATGGGTCTTCAGTTCTGGCCTTAGGCCTAGGATGAACCTACGGACCTGGACTGCCTCGTCCTCCAGCTCTCTTCCAACAAACCGTCTGAGCCGGTTGAACTCTTCTTCGTACTCTCGTACGGTCCTGTGGCCTTGGGCCAAATCTAGAAACAGAGCTTCCAGACGATCCCAAGCCTCAGCAGGGAAGTATTTGCGGTTGAACTAAACTTCAAAGTCCGCAAAACTTTCCAAACTCCCATTGGTGCGCTTGTCCACTGCAAGCCACCAATTATGCGCGTCCCCTTCCAGGAAGTGAACCGCAATGTCTCGTCTGTAATCCTCTGGACAGCGAGTTGATTGAAAGTTTCGGACCAGCCTACTCCTCCACTCGTCTGCCACAATAGGGTTGGTGCTACCGGAGAAATGCTTCGTACCCAACCTGGATAAATGTTGAAGCAGACTCAGATAGTCCACCTTCTTTTCAGACTTTTCCGGTGTATCGATCTCGATCACCTCAACCGTTTCCACAACTGGACCATTAGTGTTGGGGGTTGTCGTAGCCACAGGCGTAGCCTGGCCAACCGAGGAGTTCACTAGTGGCATGAACAGTTGAGCCATAGCCGCCACCTGAGTCCCCATTACCTTCATGGCCTCTAACAAGTCCTCTTTGGACAGTGTTGCGGGCACATTAGCCGTTCCATCGGCCACTCTCTCATGCTGGTCACGATCACGGTTAGCGTTCGAGGATTCCACTTCCTCATCACTCTCCCGATGTTCCTGACCATCCTGTTGCGTCCCCGTAAGGTTAGCCTGATCAGATGGCAACACGTCTCTAGTGTTAGCCGCGGCCAGATCGGTTTGCAATCCGGATATATTGGTCCCGTCCATGGCCACTTGACTTGACTGACCGGCTGTTTTCTTACTCCTTCGGGACTTTCCTGACTTGCTTTTTCCAGCCTAAGGATTCAGACAATGTTAGTACGAAACACACTAACATAAACAGAACAAAACAATCCCTAGACTAAGCAATCAAACCTCACCGTGAGACCTAATCAGCTGGCTGCGTGTGTGTGTGTGGACTGCATAACCCAACTATCCTAGAATCAAGCATGCTCTGATACCAACTTGTAAGACCCGAACCCTGGCCTCTCGACCTTATGGAGTCCGCAGGCTTACTTATTAATTTCTTTGCTTGAATATGAGGTTCATAAACAAAGGAACAGATTGCACAGCGGAATAACAATGTATAAACTTTGTATTACTTAGAAACATGAGATTCAATACACAACTTCTTAACAGTCTCATAGACAATCACTAGTTCATCCCTAGCATCATCTAACCACACGTTACACAGCCTCTCACTGACCGAGCCTTCACGGCTCCTTGGCTTGACCAGAACCATCCTTAGTTCCTGAAACCACAACCAGATAAGCATTAATCATAACCGAGAATAGAACGGATTGATTCCACAATGCTTGGCTTGGTTCCTAGAACTTAGATAAACCTCAGTCAACATAATAATAAAACAAGTGAAACTACCTACCGTATCCTAAGTCATTCAACCAACCACCCCTTGACTTAGAATCAGATAGATAGTCCAGAATAGATAAACAGAACACACGAACAGATCCGGATCGTCCCCAAAGACCAATCCGTCTAACCGGATAGAATCTAGGTGCGACCGGCCAATGGAGTCCGGCTCAATGGCCCAATGGACTCCCTTACCTGATCCGGCCTTAGGCCTGGATCCAATCGGCCGAGTAAGCCTCAAGCCTAATCCGGAAGGCTTAGCAACCGGTCAGACCTTGTGACTCTACCTTGGCTTAGACAAACCGTGACCTTGTCTTAACTAGACAAGCCATAGGCTGATCCATAAGGATCGGTCCTAACCTGTCCCGAAAGACACCGTTTGGAACATGCACCCTTTGGCCATTCGTGCCTCTTGGACACTCATGACTCTTGAAAACTCGTGCCCTTTGGGTCATTCCCAACCGTTCGTCCTAACCGCCCAGTCTTGGTGCGATCGGATCATCCGACTAACCGACCCATGTCTAGGCTAGCGGTTTGGTTATGTTCGGCCAAAGCCTAGGGACGTGTCCCTTGGACTCAACCAACACAACCTTTCGTGTTTAACCAGTGAGAAGAGAAGAGAAACGAATTGAAACAGATAAGGAGAGCCGGATGGGACTTAGGAACCGAGCAGAGCCGCGGTGCGGTCGCATGGACCGTCCGTTCGGTCTGATGGAGTTATGGCCCATCACATACCTTGAGAACCACGTCTGGGTTCTCCATGCTCTTCTCCTTGTCTTGATCTCCCTTTCTTCACCGGAGTTAGTTCTCAAACGATCAGAGTCGCCGGAACACAACACCACCACAATCGGCCTTTCTCTTGGCCGGAACTCTCTCTTTCTCTCTTTCTTTCTCTCTACGTTTTTCTCTGAGTATTTTACTCTGGAATTGGATAATGAAATCGACCAGAGAGCCCCCATATTTATAGAAAATGAGGGGGTAAGTCTTGCCCCACGAACAGGCACGACTTGCTAGCGAATGGGCACCATCGGCCTAGGGTTGTCCCTTTTCGGCCACTTGCATCCCTTCGCCCTTTCTGATTGGGTTTGGGGTCGGTCACAAGCCCAACCCACGCCCCAGGCCTCCTGGACTTAGCCCACGGCCTTGTCCAAAGACCCACCAGCCCATGGCCTCATGGCCGGACCTCACAGCCCGCCACTACCCGGACCATCGGCCTAAAGCCCGGACAGTCCGTCTAGCTGAGATGAGCTGACTCTCAGGTGCCTCAACTGAGTGAGCTAGTAGTCCAGCTAGTGGAGCTGATTTAGTAGGGACTGAGCTGGTGTGAACTGAACCTAGCTTCATTGAGCTGGCCGAGCTACTCGTCCACTTCGTCCAGCAACCGTCTTACTCGTCCTAGCTGTCTCTTAGCTTGTATAAGGTTAAGTCTAAGTTTCCTTATGTCCTTAACCTTCTTTCTCGACCATGGAATGCTTGCCTTGATGTCCTAAGACTGGCTTGCATGTTTCCTCGAACCATGGCCGTCCCGACAATCCTATTCAGGATTGGGGGCGTGACAGTCAGTGTGCTGAGTCCAAGGACCAACGTGCTGATATGTGTACTGATGGACAGCCACGGATGTCCTGTGTGTTCTGACGGACACACATGGACATACACGGACAGCCACGGACGTCTTGTGTGTGCTGATGGACACACACAGACGTTCTGTGTGTGCTGACGGACACACACGGACACACACAGACACACACAAACATCCATGGACGTACTGTGTGTGCTAACGGACAGCCATTGACAGCCACGAACGGCCTGTGTGTGCTGGCGGACACCCACGGACGTACTGTGTGTACTGAACAGACAGCCCACGTGGACCAAAATCACCCAAACAATCCACAGGAAGGGCCAGCGTGCTGAGTCCAAGGACCAACGTGCTGATATGTGTACTGATGGACAGCCACGGACGTCCTGTGTCTGCTAAAAGACAGCCACGGATGTCATGTCCCTGATCCTGGATAGGATCGTCCGGAAACGCACCAGTCAGGTCACATGACCTAAGGACAAGCGTGTCATGGTACAAAACGTGGTTAAGGGAATCAGGAAGCTGGAACCTAACCAAAATAAGGCAGATGCAAGCTCAAAGGAGCTGGACAAGCGAGCTGGTAGCTGGACGAGATCCCGGTGAATCTCGATGAAGTGAGTGATCAGAATGGATCATGGGAAAACTAAGTCTAGGTCTGGAAGTTGACCAAAGGACTTAGAAGGATTGAAGAAGATAAAGGAAGCAAGCTGGACACAGTGTATAACAGCTGGGCGATGCAGTAAGCAAGCTCGACCAGCTAGGTGAAGTGTAGTGCAGCTCGGTGTAACTCACTGAAGTGTAGGTCAGCTCCCTGAGCTGGATGGTCTAGCTCACTCAGCTGTATCAGCTGGGGATCAGCTCAACTCAGCTGGACTGAGTGTTCGGATATTGGGCAGTTAGGCCGGGTCTGGTCAGTGGCCGGGCCATGTGGGTGACCCGTGTGTGCCGATGGGCTGGTGAGCTCTTGGGATTGAGCCAGGGGCATGGGCAGTCCGTGTGGGATAGTTTTGGACATTTCCAGGAGTGGTTTGGCAGTTCCAGGGTGTGTGGTAACTGCCATAGGCGAAAGGGTGCAATCTGTACCATTGATTAAATCAATGGCCAGAAATGATACCGAAGGGATGCAATGGTTAAGAAGTAACCACCCCTTCTCCTATATAAGGAAGGCAAGTCCGTGCCTTTGCAGGCACGCCAGGGCTTCCTTCTACACCCTGAAACACAAAGAATCCAGAGAAAAAAATACAGAGAGTTGGTCGGATTCCCAATCCAAGACCCATGGTGGTGTGAAGGCCATAAAGAGACACTTTTGGGGCAGATCAGGGGGAAGTTGAGAACGACCACCCTCTGAACGGTTTTGATCATTGTTAACAACACCCAAAGCGTTATCTGGAGCCTGTGAACACACCCAAATGGTGAGGAAAGGAGGGAGTTGGCCGGAATCCATTCCCAAGGGCCAATGCAGCCTTAAAGGGAGATTGGTGTGGAAAGCAGTTTCATGGGGAACTAAGAGGGAAGTGATGCACGACCTTTGGTTGGTGACTGATCATGAATGATCATGTCTAAGGCTTCCTCTGTGTCTTGGAAACACACGCAATTGGTTAGGAGAGAAGGGGGAAGGCTTGACTCCACTCTCAAAGGCATGAACAGCCTTGAAGATGTATGCAGTATAGAAACTGGTTTCATGGAAGTTCCATGGAAGGAGTGATGGGCACGAACCATGGTTAGATCTTGTCAATACTGGAAGTATGTGATAAGGGTTTGATGAAGGCGTGCTAGGAGGAGCATGGACGCCCCGGATGAGGTAACAGGTGGGGACTGCAGACCATTGGACATAGTCTGGTACACCATGGGTTGATCTGGTCCTGCAGTTACACCTTACTCTGTTTTATGATTATTAATCATATTATTTCTTCTTCTTTTGATTGAGATTGATGATTAGACATAGTAGCACTGAACCATGGCTTGGCCGGTTCAGAAGAACCTTCCATGGCCTTGGTTTGGCAGCTAAGTCAGGATCTCCTACTTCCTGATGGATTTATGGCGATCTGACTTTGGAATCCTCTTAGTGGTGAATTATCATGAATTATCATGGCATTTGAGGATTTTTATCTGATTGATTTCGAGATGGTCAAGGTGGCCGGTGGGGCTGTTCTAGGTCGAGATCCATAGGATCGAGATCGGTTCTTGGAATTCTGACTTGACCATTCTCTTAGTTAAGATTTATTATGAATTATCATGAATCCTAATGAGTTTTTAGGGATTGATTTAGAGATGGTCCCTTGGGCCGGTTTGGCTGATCTTGGCCGAGATCTATGGGATGGAGGCCGGTTCTGGGAAATCTGATTGGACCATTCTCTTAGTTATGATTTATCATGAAAATTTCATGAATTTTAATTGATTTTTGGAGCAGGTTTGCTTGGGGTCGAAATTGCACCTGAGGGTATATTGGGGTCAGATCCTTGTGTTAGGATATCTGATCATATGTTGTGTGCTGGAACATATTGTCACTTATGATATTGATCATAAGGAATTGCTGGTTATCAACCTTGGTGTTGGTAAGGCAGGCCGTGTGTGATCTGATCATGGGCAAGGATGGACGACCTGATCCTTGGATGATGGATCAAGGTGTCTGATCTGATTGATTAAAGGATGCACCGGTGGAAAGAGCAACACTAATCAGGTTCAGTGGGACATGGTTCCATGACTGATTAGGAAGTATGAAGACTCATCAGTTCTGAGTCATGTGGGGTGGTTGGTTGATTGACTCAGGATCTGATGGGCATTGTTAGTCCATGAGCTGGACTTGGTATCATAAGTTGATAAGGCAAAAAGGATGTGGGACAGTGCATAAGCCGGTAAGGGCCAGATGCATGTCCTTAGCTGTTTGAAGACTTCTCAAGGTTACTTATGTCTGTGGGGATGGTTGGCTGAATGACTAAGTACCTATGGGAGTTGTTTTGTGTGTGTAAAGGAGCGGGACGCAGTATATGGCAGCTGGCCATAGATCGGTCCTAGCTCAGTTCGAGTGTGACAGCTCGATCAGCTGGTTTACGAGTTCCTTCAGCTAGAGTAGCTGGGCCAATGAGCTAACAAGCTCCGGGAATGTGGCAAAGGTATGATCTGTCAATGTTGCATAGATCTAGATAGAATGGCTTAGGGGAACGGAACCTCTGATTGTATGACTTGGTCTAGGTTCAGGATCGACCTTGGAGCTAGCTGGCAGTTGTGTTTACTGACCAGTAGCTGAGGTGATCTGACCAGACAAGTGTTAGATTGGTTTAGACCAGTAGTATAAGTTGAAAGGATCTAGCTAGGGAAAGACTAAGGTAGTCTTGAGCTAGGATCTGAGTTAGCCCTCGCCAATGGGCGATATTTTAAATAAAGGGCAAAATTTTTAGAGGTTGGTCCGGGTATGGACTGAGCGACGTGAGGCATCGACCGCGGTCTAGTCGGCCGGGATCGGGTCTTACAAGTTGGTATCAGAGCATGCTTGATCCTGTTAAGGACAGTGCTCAAAGATGTTGAGTTCCAAACCGAAATTATTTCCAAAAACTGAGATGACTTGGAACCTTAGTTGTGGTGAGCCAAGTGAGAGTTGAGGTAAGTTTGGGATTCATGCTTGTGAACGGGGAAATTCCAAGATGAGCCGGCTTAGCCAAGATACACTCTTCCACGGCAAGACCCTGAAAACATAAAGGTTAGTTTATCTAGTTATTTGGGAATAATAGACGGATTGGATGATGGACGCAATGCAAGATCTTTGTATGGACGACCTGGACAAGGGAAGTAACATGGACCAGAGAGTGGCTTAGGTTGAAAGAAACGTGCAGCACTCTCTTGGAGGTAAATGTTATTCCTTGGTGGCCGTTCAAAACAAGTGAGCATATGCAATGTTCATGTTAGTCTAAGGGAGACGCTACATGGCTAGTACATGAGTGGGCTTGTGATCAGATGGATCAGCTTGGACTCAGTGTAAGTCAAGGTAGGATTCCTTAAGATTGAGTGAATGTAATGGATCAATTCCAAGAGGAATTAGAAACACGATGTTAAGTATCTTAGTATGATGAGGATTGAAGTATACTATCAACACTTTTGTGAATGGTATGGGACGTTCACAGATGTGTGATGCTTTGGAGAATGGTATGGGACATTTTCCAAATGTGTGATCAAACCAAGATCCTACTCATCTAAGTACTTAATGATCGGTGGTGTGGAAACACATTATTTGATACTGGAGCTACACATAGTGTTGTGAGTCCAGGAATGGTTGGAAAAGGTTTGTTCCAGTATGGAACATGGGATGGTCCTGAACGAGTGAGTGCGGCCGGAGGGCAAGTTATGAACTCACTCGGTCTGGTTAAGGACATCCCTGTGGTGATCTTGGATAGGCCGATGCCTATAGATCTGATTGTTGTCCCCCTCAAGCATCATGAAGTGATCTTGGGCATGGACTGGTTGGGAAAGTATCGGGCAACTCTAGATTGTCACCGGGAAGGGTGCAACTTGAGAATGAGTTTGGACCCCGATTAAGTACCAAGGAATAAAGCCAACCTCTTGTAGTTTGGTGGTTTCAGCAGTCCAAGTAGAACGGATGCTTGGAAATGGTTGTGAGGCCTTTTTGGCTACCATTTACACTGATGAGGTTGTAGGGGCCTGTGACCCAGAGGGTATACCGTTGGTTCGGGAATTTCAGGATGTGTTTGGGGCACTACAGGGCATTCCCCCTGATAGGGCTGACCCATTCATCATTGAATTGGAACCTGGAACGGCCCCATTATCTAAAAGTCCATATAGAATGGCACCAGCTCAGATGGCAGAGCTGAAGAAGCAACTTGAGGAGTTGCTTGAGAAGGGGTTCATACGCCCTAGTGTATCACCTTGGGGAGCACCAGTCCTATTTGTTAAGAAAAAGGATGGTAGCTTTAGGTTGTGCATTGATTATAGGGGTTTGAACAGGGTGACTGGGAAGAACAAGTACCCTTTACCCAGGATTGAGGAATTGCTGGAATCATAAACCTTATTGTCTAGGAAGGACTTAAGGGAACAGAACAATCTGTTAGGACTCATGGTAGAGTGAGCAGCCTAAAGATTGGAACATGTTCGCTAGGACTTGGCTGGTGCATCGAGTGGCTTGGTGATTGGTTGAATCTACTAAGACTTGAGTACTCAGTATGTTCCTAGGTACTGAATTTGATCTAGTCATGGAACTAAAGTGTTCTACATGGACTTGGTGTCTACTAGGAACGCAACCTGGAGAGTTGGGTCAGTGACACAAGTCATGTCTTTGTATGGGTGCTTGATGGACCACTTGATAAGATTTTGGGTTAAATATCTATCAAGTGGGGGAGACTTGTTGTGTATATGATGACCAAGACGTGGTCAGTGAGAAGGAACAAGGTGGGAGATGCAACGAATTGGTTAGAAAGCACCAATCGAGCATGCTCCATGTTCCGGGTACAAAGGAGTTCGGATGGAACCTTTGTCATGAGACAAGAGGTTAACACCACTGGATTCGAGGACGAATCCTTCGTAAGTGGGGGAGACTTGTCATGTCCCCGATCCTGGATAGGATCGTCCGGACGGACTGCGGTGCAAGGAAACACACCAGTCAGGTCACATGACCTAAGGACAAGCGTGTCATGGTCCAAAACGTGGTTAAGGGAATCAGGAAGCTGGAACCTAACCAAAATAAGGCAGATGCAAGCTCAAAGGAGCTGGACAAGCGAGCTGGTAGCTGGACGAGATCCCGGTGAAGCTCGATGAAGTGAGTGATCAGAATGGATCATGGGAAAACTAAGTCTAGGTCTGGAAGTTGACCAAAGGACTTAGAAGGATTGAAGAAGATAAAGGAAGCAAGCTGGACACAGTGTATAACAGCTGGGCGATGCAGTGAGCAAGCTCGACCAGCTAGGTGAAGTGTAGTGCAGCTCGGTGTAACTCACTGAAGTGTAGGTCAGCTCCCTGAGATGGATGGTCTAGCTCACTCAGCTGTATCACTTGGGGATCAGCTCAACTCAGCTGGACTGAGTGTTCGGGTCTTGGGCAGTTAGGCCGGGTCTGGTCAGTGGCCGGGCCATGTGGGTGACCCGTGTGTGCCGATGGGCTGGTGGGCTCTTGGGATTGAGCCACGGGCATGGGCAGTCCGTGTGGGATAGTTTTGGACATTTCCAGGAGTGGTTTGGCAGTTCCAGGGCGTGTGGTAACTGCCATAGGCGAAAGGGTGCAATCTGTACCATTGATTAAATCAATGGCCAGAAATGATACCGAAGGGATGCAATGGTTAAGAAGTAACCACCCCTTCTCCTATATAAGGAAGGCAAGTCCGTGCCTTTGCAGGCACGCCAGGGCTTCCTTCTACACCCTGAAACACAAAGAATCCAGAGAAAAAAATACAGAGAGTTGGTCGGATTCCCAATCCAAGACCCATGGTGGTGTGAAGGCCATAAAGAGACAGTTTTGGGGCAGATCAGGGGGAAGTTGAGAACGACCCTCTGAACGGTTTTGATCATTGTTAACAACACCCAAAGCGTTATCTGGAGCCTGTGAACACACCCAAATGGTGAGGAAAGGAGGGAGTTGGCCGGAATCCATTCCCAAGGGCCAATGCAGCCTTAAAGGGAGATTGGTGTGGAAAGCAGTTTCATGGGGAACTAAGAGGGAAGTGATGCACGACCTTTGGTTGGTGATTGATCATGGATGATCATGTTTAAGGCTTCCTCTGTGTCTTGGGAACACACGCAATTGCTTAGGAGAGAAGGGGGAAGGCTTGACTCCACTCTCAAAGGCATGAACAGCCTTGAAGATGTATGCAGTATAGAAACTGGTTTCATGGAAGTTCCATGGAAGGAGTGATGGGCACGAACCATGGTTAGATCTTATCAATACTGGAAGTATGTGATAAGGGTTTGATGAAGGCGTGCTAGGAGGAGCATGGACGCCCCGGATGAGGTAACAGGTGGGGACTGCAGACCATTGGACATAGTCTGGTACACTATGGGTTGATCTGGTCCTGCAGTTACACCTTACTCTGTTTTATGATTATTAATCATATTATTTCTTCTTCTTATGATTGAGATTGATGATTAGACATAGTAGCACTGAACCATGGCTTGGCCGGTTTAGAAGAACCCTCCATGGCCTTGGTTTGGCAGCTAAGTCCGGATCTCCTACTTCCTGATGGATTTATGGCGATCTGACTTTGGAATCCTCTTAGTGGTGAATTATCATGAATTATCATGGCATTTGGGGATTTTTATCTGATTGATTTCGAGATGGTCAAGGTGGCCGGTGGGGCTGTTCTAGGTCGAGATCCATAGGATCGAGATCGGTTCTTGGAATTCTGACTTGACCATTCTCTTAGTTAAGATTTATCATAAATTATCATGAATCCTAATGAGTTTTTAGGGATTGATTTAGAGATGGTCCCTTGGGCCGGTTTGGCTGATCTTGGCCGAGATCTATGGGATGGAGGCCGGTTCTGGGAAATCTGATTGGACCATTCTCTTAGTTATGATTTATCATGAATTTTCATGAATTTTAATTGATTTTTGGAGCAGGTTTGCTTGGGGTCGAAATTGCACCTGAGGGCATATTGGGGTCAGATCCTTGTGTTAGGATATCTGATCATATGTTGTGTGCTGGAACATATTGTCACTTATGATATTGATCATAAGGAATTGCTGGTTATCAACCTTGGTGTTGGTAAGGCAGGCCGTGTGTGATCTGATCATGGGCAAGGATGGACGACCTGATCCTTGGATGATGGATCAAGGTGTCTGATCTGATTGATCAAAGGATGCACCGGTGGTAAGAGCAACACTAATCTGGTTCAGTGGGACATGGTTCCATGACTGATTAGGAAGTATGAAGACTCATCAGTTCTGAGTCATGTGGGGTGGTTGGTTGATTGACTCAGGATCTGATGGACATTGTTAAGTCCATGAGCTGGACTTGGTATCATAAGTTGATAAGGCAAAAAGGATGTGGGACAGTGCATAAGCCGGTAAGGGCCAGATGCATGTCCTTAGCTGTTTGAAGACTTCTCAAGGTTACTTATGTCTGTGGGGATGGTTGGCTGAATGACTAAGTACCTAAGGGAGTTGTTTTGTGTGTGTAAAGGAGCAGGACGCAGTATATGGCAGCTGGCCATAGCTCGGTCCTAGCTCAGTTCGAGTGTGACAGCTCGATCAGCTGGTTTACGAGTTCCTTCAGCTAGAGTAACTGGGCCAATGAGCTAACAATCTCCGGGAATGTGGCAAAGGTATGATCTGTCAATGTTGCATAGAACTAGATAGAATGGCTTAGGGGAACGGAACCTCTGATTGTATGACTTGGTCTAGGTTCAGGATCGACCTTGGAGCTAGCTGGCAGTTGTGTTTACTGACCAGTAGCTGAGGTGATCTGACCAGACAAGTGTTAGATTGGTTTAGACCAATGGTTAAGTAGATACTATTCCGCTGTGCATAAGTTGAAAGGATCTAGCTAGGGAAAGACTAAGGTAGTCTTGAGCTAGGATCTTAGTTAGCCCTCGCCAATTGGCGATATTTTAAATAAAGGGCAAAATTTTTAGAGGTTCGGTCCGGGTATGGACTGAGCGACGTGAGGCATCGACTGCGGTCTAGTCGGCCGGGATCGGGTCTTACAACGGACGTCCTGTGTATGCTGCGGACACCCACGAACGTCCTCTGTGTACTGAACAAACAGCCCACGTGGGCCAAAATCACCCAAACAGTCCATGGGGAGGGTCATCGTGCTGAGTCCAAGGACCAACGTGCTGATATGTGTACTGGTGGACAGCCACGAATGTCCTGTGTGTGCTGATGGACAGCCACAGACGTCCTGTTTGTGCTGATGGACACACACAGACGTTCTGTGTGTGCTGTCGGACCCACACAGACACACACGGTCATACACGGACATCAATGGACGTCCTGTGTGTGCTGCCGGACAGCCACAGACAGCAACGGACGTCCTGTGTGTGCTGGCGGACACCTACGGACGTCCTGTGTGTACTGAACAGACAGCCCACATGGACCAAAATCACCCAAACAATCCACAGGAAGGGCCAGCATGCTGAGTCCAAGGACCAGCGTGCTGATATGTGTACAGATGGACAGGCACGGAAGTCCTGTGTCTGCTAACGGACACACACGGACACACACAGACAACCCCGGATGTCCTGTGTGTGCTGACGGACAGCCACAGACAGCCACAGATGTCTTGTGTGTGCTGGCGGACACCCACGAACGTCCTATGTGTACTGAACAGACAGCCACGTGGGCCAAAATCACTCAAACAGTCCACAGGGAGGGTCAGTGTGCTGAGTCCAAGGACCAACGTGCTGATATGTGTACTGATGGACAGCCACGGATGTCCTGTGTGTTCTGACGGACACACATGGACACACACGGACAGCCACGGACGTCTTGTGTGTGCTGATGGACACACACAGACGTTCTGTGTGTGCTGACAGACACACATGGACACACACAGACACACACAAACATCCACGGACGTCCTGTGTGTGCTAACGGACAGCCACTGACAGCCACGGACGTCCTGTGTGTGCTGGCGGACACCCACGGACGTACTGTGTGTAATGAACAGACAGCCCACGTGGACCAAAATCACCCAAACAATCCACAGGAAGGGCCAGCGTGCTGAGTCCAAGGACCAACGTGCTGATATGTGTACTGATGGACAGCCACAGACATCCTGTGTGTGCTGACGGACACAGACAGACACACACAGACAGCCACACACGTCTTGTGTGTGCTGACGGACACACATGGACGTCCTGTGTGTGCTGACGGACACGCATAGACGTCGTGTGTGTCATGACGGACACACACGGACGTCCTGTGTGTGCTGACATACAGCCACGGACGTCATGTGTGTGCTGCAGACACCCACGAACGTCCTGTGTGTACTGAACAGGTAGCCCACGTGGGCCAAAATCACCCAAACAGTCCACGGGGAGGGTCATTGTGCTGAGTCCAAGGACCAATGTGCTGATATGTGTACTGGTGGACAGCCACACACGTCCTGTGTGTGCTGACGGACACACACGGACGTCCTGTGTGTGCTGAAGGACACCCACTGACGTTTTGTATGTCCTGAAGGACACACACGGACACACACGCGCACACACAGACAGCCACGGACATCCTGTGTGTGCTGACAGACAGCCACGGACAGCCACAGACGTCCTGTGTGTGCTGGCGGACACCCACAGACGTCCTGTGTGTACTGAACAGACTGCCCACGTGGGCCAAAATCACCCAAACAGTCCACGGGAAGGGCCAGCGTGCTGAGTCCAAGGACCAACGTGCTGATATGTGTACTGATGGAGAGCCACAAACGTCATGTGTGTGCTGACGGACACAGATGGACACACACAGACACACACGGACAGCCTCATACATCCTTTGTGTGCTGGCGGACACCCACAGACGTCCTATGTGTACTGAACAGACACCCCACGTGGCCAATATCACCCAAACAATCCACGGGAACGGTCAGTGTGCTGAGTCCAAGGACCAATGTGCTGATATGTGTACTGATGGACAGCCACGGACGTCCTGTGTATGCTGACGGAAACACACGGACACACACAGACAGCCATAGACGTCCTGAGTGTGCTGACGGACACACACGGACGTCCTGTGTGTGCTGACACCCACGAAAGTCCTGTGTGTACTGAACAGACAGCCTACGTGGGCCAAAATCACCAAAACATTCCACGGGAAGGGCCAGCGTGCTGAGTCCGAGGACTAGCGTGCTGATATGTATACTGATGGACAGCCACGGACGTCATGTGTGTGCTGACGGACACACAAGGACACACACGGACAGCCACAGATGTCTTGTGTGTGCTAACGGATAGCCACGGACATCCTGAGTGCTGGCGGACACCCAC
The DNA here is from genome assembly GCF_020379485.1 of Brassica napus. NCBI lineage: Eukaryota > Viridiplantae > Streptophyta > Magnoliopsida > Brassicales > Brassicaceae > Brassica > Brassica napus. The sequence continues at coordinate 247,674 of NW_026014659.1, forward strand.
GGAAATCCTAAGTGTACTGAACAGACCGCCCACGTGGGCCAAAATCACCCAAACAGTCCACAGGATGGGCTAGCGTGCTGAGTCCAAGGACAAGCATGCTGATATGTGTACTGATGGACAGCCACGGACGTCCTGTGTGGGCTGACAGACACACACGGACACACACGATCACACACGGACGTTCTGTGTGTGCTGATGGACACAACCGGACGTCCTGTGTGTGCTGACGGACAGCAACTGACAGCCACGGCCGTCCTGTGTGTGCTAGCGGACACCCACACACACACATGGACACCCACGGACGTCCTGTATGTGATGACAGACAGCCACAGACGTCCTGTATGAGCTGGCGGTCACCCACGCAGGTCATGTGTGTACTGAACAGACAGCCCACGTGTGCCAAAATCATCCAAACAGTCTACGGGAAGGGCCAGCGTGCTGAGTCCAAGGACCAACGTGCTGATATGTGTACTGATGGACAGCCACATTCGTCCTGTGTGTGCTGACGTACAGCCACGAACGTCATGTGTGTACTGGCGGACACCCACAAACGTCATGTGTGTACTGAACAGACTGCCCACAAGGCCATAATCACTTAAGCAGTCCACAGGAACGGCCAGCGTGCTGAGTCCAAGGCCCAGCGTGCTGATATGTGTACTGATGGACAGCCACGGACGTCCTGTGTGTGCTAAAGGACACACACGGACGCACATGGACAGCCACAAACATCCTGTGTGTGCTGACAGACAGCCACGGACAGCCACAGACGTCCTGTGTGTGCTGGCGGACACCCATGGACGTCCTTTGTGTACTGAACAGACTGCCCATGTGGGCCAAAATCACCCGAACAGACCACAGGAAGGGTCAGCGTGCTGAGGCCAAGGACCAACGTGCTGATATGTGTACTGATGGACAGCCACGGACGTCCTGTCTGTGCTGACGGACACACATGGACACACACGGACAGCCATGAACGTCCTATGTGTGCTGACGGACACCCACGGACGTCCTGTGTGTACTGAACAGACAGCTTACGTGGGCCAAAATCACCCGAACAGTCCAAGGGAAGGGCCAGCGTGCTGAGTCCAAGGACCAGCGTGCTGATTTGTGTACTGATGGACAGCCATGGACGTCCTGTGTCTGCTAACGGACACACACGGACACACACAGACAGCCACAGACACCCACGGACATCCTGTGTGTGCTGATGGACAGGCACGGACAGCCACAAACATCCTGTGTGTGCTGGCGGACACCGACGAACGTCCTGTGTGTACTGAACAGACAGCCCACGTGGGCCAAAATCACCCAAACAGTACACGGGGAGGGTCAGCGTGCTGAGTCCAAGGACCAACTTGCTGATATGTGTACTGATGGACAGCCACGGATGTCCTATGTGTTCTAAAGGACACACATGGTCACACACGGACGTCCTGTGTGTGTTGGCGGACACCCACGGACGTCCTGTGTGTACTGAACAGACAGCCCACGTGGGCCAAAATTACCCAAACAGTCCACGGGAAGGGCCTGCGTGCTGAGTCAAAGGACCAACATGCTGATATATGTACTGATGGACAGCCACAGATGTCCTGTGTGTGCTGACGAACACACAAGGACACACATGGACACACATGAACAGCCACGGACATCCTGTGTGTGCTGACGGACACCCACGGACATCCTGTGTGTGCTGACGGATAGCCACAGACAGCCACAAACGTCCTGTGTGTGCTGACCAACACCCACAGACGTCCTGTGTGTACTGAACAGACAGCCTACGTGGGCCAAAATCACCCAAACAGTCCACGGGAATGGCCAGCGTGCTGAGTCCAAGGACCAGCGTGCTGATATGTGTACTGTTGGACAGCCACGAACGTCTTGTGTCTGCTAACGGACACACACGGACACACACATACAGCCACAGACAGCCACAGACAGCCACGGATGTCCTGTGTGTGCTGACGGACGGCCACAGACAGCCACAGATGTCTTGTGTGTGTTGGCGGACACCCACGAACGTCCTATGTGTACTGAACAGACAGCCCACGTGGGCCAAAATCACCCAAACAGTCCACAGGGAGGGTCAGTGTGCTGAGTCCAAGGACCAACGTGCTGATATGTGTACTGATGGACTGCCACAGATGTCCTGTGTGTTCTGACGGACACATATGGACTCACACGGACAGCCACAGACGTCTTGTGTGTGCTGATGGACACACACAGACGTTCTGTGTGTGCTGCCAGACACACACGGACAGACACGGTCACACACAAACATCCACGGACGTTCTGTGTGTGCTAACGGACAGCCACTGACAGCCACGAACGTCCTGTGTGTGCTGGCGGACACCCATGGACGTACTGTGTGTAATGAACAGACAGCCCACATGGACCAAAATCACCCAAACAATCCACAGGAAGGGCCAGCGTGCTGAGTCCAAGGACCAACGTGCTGATATGTGTACTGATGGACAGCCACAGACGTCCTGTGTGTGCTGACGGACATAGACGGACACACACAGACAGCCACACACGTCTTGTGTGTGCTGACAGACACACATGGACGTCCTGTGTGTGCTGAAGGACACGCACAGACGTCTTGTGTGTCATGACGGACACACACGGGCATACACAGACAGCCACGGATGTCCTGTGTGTGCTGACGGGCAGCCACGGACAGCCACAGACGTCATGTGTGTGCTGGCGGACACCCACAGACGTCCTGTGTGTACTGAACAGACTGCCCACGTGGGCCAAAATCACCCAAACAGTCCACGGGATGGGCCAGTGTGCTGAGTCCAAGGACCAAGGTGCTGATATGTGTACCGATGGACAGCAACAAACGTCCTGTGTGTGCTGACGGACACGCACAGACACACACGTACAGCCACGGATGTCCTGTGTGTACTGGAGGACACCCACGGACGTCCTGTGTGTACTGAACAGATAGCCCACGTGGGCCAAAATCACCCAAACAGTCGACGGGAAGGGTCAGCGTGCTGAGTCCAAGGACAAGCGTGCTGATATGTGTACTGATGGACACCAACGGACGTCCTGTGTGTGCTGACAGACACACACGGACACACACGGACAGCGACAGACAGCCACAGACGTCCTATGTGTGCAGACGGACAGCCACGGACGTCCTGTGTGCTGGCAGACACCCACGGACGTCCTGTGTGCTGGCAGACACCCACGGACGTCCTGTGTGTACTGAATAGACAGCCGACGTGGGCCAAAATCACCCAAACAGTCCACGGGAAGGGCCAGCGTGTTGAGTCGAAGGACCAACTTGCTGATATGTATACTGATGGACAGGCACGGACGTCCTGTGTGTGCTGACAGACACACACAGACACACACGGACACAAACAGACAGCCACAGACGTCATGTGTGTGCTGGCGGACACCCACAGACGTCCTATGTGTACTGAACAGACAGCCCACGTGGGCCAAAATCACCCGAACAGTCCACAGGAAGGGTCAGCGTGCTGAGTCCATGGACCAACATGCAGATATGTGTACTGATGGACACCCACAGACGTCCTAGGTGTGCTGACGGACACACACTGACAGCCACAAAAGTCTTGTGTGTGCTGACGGACACCCACGGACGTCCTGTTTGTGCTGACAATCACCCACAGACAGCCACGGACGTCCTGTGTGTGCTGACGGACGTCCTGTGTGTGCTGACGGACACACACGAACGTCCTGTGTGTGCTGACGGATACCCCAGACGTCCTGTGTGTACTTAACAGACAGCCCACGTGGGCCAAAATCACCCAAACAGTCCACGGGAAGGGTCAGCGTGCTGAGTCCAAGGACTAACGTGCTGATATGTGTACTGATGGACAGCCACAGACGTCCTGTGTGTGCTGACAGACACACACGGACACACACGGACACAGAGGGACACACAAGGACAGCCAAGGACGTCTTGTGTGTGCTGACGGACACCCACAAACGTCATGTGTGTGCTGACGGACACCCACGGACGTCATGTGTGTACTGAACCGACAGCCCACGTGGGCCAAAATCACCCGAACAGTCCACGGGAAGGGCCAGCGTGCTGAGTCCAAGGACCACTGTGCTGATATGTGTACTGACGGACAGCCAAAGACGTCCTGTGTGTGCTGACAGACACACACGGACAGCCATGGACGTCCTGTGTGTGGTGATGGACACACACGGACACACACGTACAGCCACGGACGTCTTGTGTGTGCTGACGGACACCCACGGACGTCCTGTGCGTACTGAACAGGCAGCCCACGTGGGCCAAAATCACCCAAACAGTCCACGGGAAGGGCCAGCGTGTTGAGTCCAAGGACCAACATGCTGATATGTGTACTGATTGACAGCCACGGACGTCCTGTGTGTGCTGACGGACACAGACGGACACACACGGACACAAACAGACAGCCACGGACGTCATCTGTGTGCTGGCGGACACCCACGGACGTCCTGTGTGTACTAGACAGATAGCCCACGTGGGCCAAAATCACCCGAACAGTCCACAGGAAGGGTCAGCGTGCTGAGTCCAAGGACCAACATGCAGATATGTGTACTGATGGACAGCCACAAACGTCCTGTGTGTGCTGACGGACACAAACGGACAGCCTCAGAAGTCTTGTTTGTGCTGACGGACACCCACAGACGTCCTGTGTGTGCTGACGGACAGCCACGGACAGCCACAGACGTCCTGTGTGTGCTGACGGACACACACGGACGTCCTGTGTGTGCTGACGGTCACCCATAGACGTCCTGTGTGTACTTAACAGACAGCCCACGTGGGCCAAAATCACCCAAACAGTTCTACGGGAAGGGTCAGCGTGCTGAGTCCAAGGACTAACGTGCTGATATGTGTACTGATGGACAGCAACAGACGTCTTGTGTGTGCTGACGGACACACACTGTAACACCCCGATCCGGCCGACTAGGCCGTGGTCGAAGCCTTACGTCGCTCGGTCCACTTCCTGGCCGAACCTCTTAATTTTTTCCCATTATTGATAATATCACCCAAAGGCGAGGGCTAACTTAAACCTTAGCTAAAGACTTCCCTAGTCATTAATAGCATAGATCCTTTCAACAGATACGCAGCAGATTATTCTCTAATTAACCATTGGTCTAAAACCAATCTAACACTTGTCTGGTCGAATCACCTTAGCCTTGGCCAGTTTACTCAACTACCAATTAGCTTAAAGCTCAATCCTAAACCCAAACCAAGCCATACGATTCTGAGGTTCCATTCCCCTAAACCATTCTATCAAGATCTACATAAGTAAATGCTAGATCATACCTTTCCCACATCTATGGAGCTTATTAGCTCATCGGTCCTCCATTGACTTGAATTGCTCTTGCTTAACAGCTGGACCACGATCACTCAATGATCTTACTTAAGGTCCTTATCTTGACTCCTGCATCAAACAACTCCCCTAGGTACTTAGTCATTCAACCAACCATCCCCACAGACATAAGTAACCTTTGAGAAGTCTTCGAAAGGATAAGGATATGTATTTGGCCTATCTCGGCTCAAGCACAATCCGAAATCCTTTTGCCTTATAGGCAATAGTACCAAGTCCATCTTCTGGACTGACATAGCATATGAGATCCTAAGTCAATCAACCAACCATCCTCACATGACTTGGAACTGATGAGTCATCATCTGGCCTGACCGGCCTTGGGACTTAACCCAGACAACATATATGACTTGTTCATACCAACCGATGCATTCATTAATCAGGTTAGTACCGACACCTTGAACCATCATTCAGAGGTCAGGTCGTCCATACTCAACCATGATCAGATCTTACACGGCCTTCCTTGAACAATCACACTTAGGCTCAGTATCTATGGTCTACGACACATAGTACTAGCCACACACTTCGTCATGACACTTAGCCAATCTCGAAGCTATCAACACCAAGGTTGATATCTAGAAGCATCAACCAATACTCTTACTCCTGCAACGTGAATATCCATACTAGTGTTTGGCCATCGAACCATCGTCATGAAACATGATCCGACCACTAGACTTGATAAGCCATCGTCCACTTAGCATGTACTGATATAACCGGCCTTCCATTGCCATCATGTGGGTCTACGCCCTACATAAGGCATATGGCGCCTATCCTACTCACCAACTCAAAGTTGATTGTAAGATATCCCACTTAGCCTTTTCGGCTAGAACCATCCAACCATAGCTGGATCGTCCATAGTCTCGTCTAACCGTTTGGTTAAGATCTAGGTGCGATCATGCGCGCGCCTAACTCGTCGGTTATGGACCGCGACCTCATTACTCAACCAGAACCACGGTTATAACCAATCCCAACACATCAACAAGGCCACGCCAATGTACAGGAGGAGTAGAAGAAGAAATAGATGAAAAGAATAAGAAGAATAGGACACAATCCAAACGCCCATGGCTAGACTGGTTCAGACTGTCCGATGGTCTTAGCCGATGAGTCGGTGGTTACCCCACTGACCCTATCTGACTAAAACACGGGGTTGGAGTCCTTCTCCAGACCTTTCTCTATGCCTTGGGTATCCATAACCACACGGCCTCCTCTCTTCTAAACCGTTCTCCTTGCCGGAGATACTAAATTACCACAACCGAGCCTTTTCCGTCTTGGATCCTCGGTTCTCATTGGGGGATCCCTTTGTTTAGGACGTGTGTCCTTTGTCTCAGACAGAATGAGACTGAATAATACTGAATGCCTTGATCTCTGGTCGTGCATCCTATATATAGGCAACCAAAGGTCATGTGTGAAGGGACACATCCCTTCGAAGCATCCTTTTGGGACAGATCTTGGGCATCGATTACAATCAACGGTCCAGATCGTACCTGTTCGGAAATGGAAGGTTCCAGACCTTATAGGCACGTACAACCCAAGCGCAGACTTGATACCCAAGCCCACGGCCTGTCCACAAGAGCCCAACGACTCATGGACCACATGGCCGGACCTCATGGCCCGCCACTGACCCAGACCCAGACCATCGGCCCGAAACCCAAACAGTCCGTCGAGCTGAGATGAGCTGACTCCCAGCTGCCTCAACTGAGTGAGCTAGTAGTCCAGCTGGTTGAGCTGACTTAACTTGGAACGAGCTAGGCTGAGCTTGACCGAGCTATGTCTAGCTGATCGAGCTTCGCGTAAGCATCGCCCAGCTTATGTACAGCTTGTTCTAGCTGACTTCTTTCTCTTATAAGGTTAAGTCTCAGCATCCTGACGTCCTTAACCTTCTATCTTGGCCATGGAACGCTTGCCTTAAGGTCCTAAGACCGGCTGGTTCGTTTCCTCGAACCATGGCCGTCCCGACGGTCCTTATCCAGGATCGCGGGTGTTACAAGTCTCCCCCACTTGAAATGGATTCGTCCTCGAATCCGGTGGTGATTATATCTTGTCCCAAGACAAAATATTCCAACCGACTTATTCTAGTCTTGATCAGGGAATAGAACAAGTTTGATTCAGATCCACCAATTGACCACTTCGATGATCAAGTTCCTTTGACCATCTTTGTACAGGTCTCCCCCACTTAATAAGTATTGAACCACAAAAATCCTATCAAGTGGTCCTTTCTGGTTTCGCTGATGGCACCCTTACTTGTCTAATTCGACCACAGTCAAGAGTCCATCAAGCATCCATTCAAGTGATACTTGTAAATCCATCCAAAGACATTCTTTGTGTCACTGACCGAACTCTCCAGGTTGCGGTCCTTGTATCCAACAAGTCTGTGTCTTTCTTTTGAATATCGTCTTCTTTAGACTTTATTCTTTCGCTGATCGTAGTCCATGACTATATCATAACCAGTCCGTAGGAACATGCTGCATACTCGAGCCTTAGTAGATTTGGCCAATCCCCACACCACTCGATGTACGAGTCAAGTCCTCACGAACTTGTTCCAATCTTTAGGCTTCTCGTCCTACAACGAGTCCTAACAGATTGTTATGGTTCTTTTGTCCTTCATGGACAATAAGGTTCATGACCTCAGCCACAACGTACTGGATCATCCCTTTAACCAGCCACAACCTTTTCAGGCTTGGCCACATTGCGATCTTAGTCCCTCCAGACTAAAAACCCCTCAGACTTGACTTATGTCCTTTACTGGACTTTGTCATAATTCGATCCTGGTCCATTTATGGACGTGATCGTATTCCGGTCCTGGTCCACTCAGGGACTCGACCGTTTCACCCTGACCATAGGTCCATCTCCGAATAGGTCGTGGCCTGATCCTCATCCATTACTGGACTTGATCATTCTCAACCGTAGGTCAAACTCCGACTTGGTTGTACTACGACCATGGTCCTCTCTCGGACATGTTCAACTTTGGCTCTGCCATCTCGGCCGGAGCCAAAGAAATGGACTCTAGGACAGCGGAACTGTCCCTGGTTCCAGTTCAATCAGAAAGGGATCGGACCTATCAGGGGGGACACCTTGTAGCGCCTGAAACACATCCTGGAACTCGGACACCAACGAGTCCTCGCGTGGGTCTAGCAGAAAACCAGAACTGTCAGGCTCTGTAGTTGTAATTGTAGCCAAGAATGACTGACAACCCTGTTCCAGCATCCGAATCGCTCGAACTGCTGAAACCACTACTTTCTCTTGAGCCTGACACAGACCTTGGTACTCTACCGGGTGAAGTCCATTCTCCAATTGCACACGACCCGTATGGCAATCGAGAGTGGCTCGGTACTTTCCCAATCAGTCCATGCCTAAGATCACTATTGATTCTTTAGGTGGACACCGACCAGATTCACAGGGAAGACCTTTCCCTGGATCTGTACTGGGATATTCGACATGAGACCTAGTGAGTTCATGGCTTGCCCACTGGCTGCCCTCACTATCCCAAAATTATCACCTGCATCCAGACAGAACAAACCCTTTCCGACCAGTCCCGGACTCACAAAACCTATGTGTAGCCCTGCGTCGGAAAGTACGTGGGTTTGTACCCCACCGACCGTGAGGGTTCCTATCAGAGACCCCCATCAGAATCCCCTAGACCACATTCTAGGTTCCATACCAAGCATTACTACTTGAATGTAAAAAGATAAATTTAGAGATTGCCAAAGATCGAATCAAAAGATCCGGAAGCTCCGTCGTCTCGTGACAGTTCATACACCCTCGGTGTTGTGGTTGGTTTGCCTTGGGACGCCTTGCCTGTGTCTCCACGGCCCTTCCCCTGACTTCCTTGCAGCTTGGGACACTCCGATTTGAAATGTCCTTGCTGGCCACAATGAAAACAAGTCATCTGGCCGCTTCTACCAGACGGGTTCGGTCGAGGACAGTTCTGAACCCCATGGTCCATGCTGCCACAACAAACACAAGCCCCCTTGGCCTTTCAGCACTCACCAGGATGGCTCCGTCAATATTTGGAACACGCAGGTCGGCCACCAGAGGTCTTGCCTCCGTCCACCCGGTCCCATTTTCTCTTTTTATCATTAGTTTTGCCCGATGGGCCAGACTGTGGCTTAGCCTTAAGCTTAGCTTCTTCAGCCAAGTTAGACTCCAACAAAGCCACCCGTTCCACTTGCAGTGGGTACCTAGATGAGTAGGATTTCGGTTTGATCACACATTTGGAAAACGTCCCATACCATTCTCCAAAGCGTCTTACTATTGCGAATGCTCACACCATTCACAACAGCAACTATAATATACCTCAATCCCCATCATACTAAGATATTTAACATCATGTTCTTCCAATGATTGGAACGAACACCCGGAGTTTCCTCATTCTTTCTTTGGACGGATTCAGATTGGAATTGATTCATTCCATCTGACTCGATCAATGGAAACCTACCTTAACTTATACCGAGTCCTAACTGATCCATCTGATCAGAAGTCCACTCGTGTACTGGTCATGTAGTGTATCCCTGAGTCAGATTTTAATATTGCATATGCTTTACTTATTATGAACGACCATCAAGGGATAACACTTAATTTCAGTAGAATGCTGCACGTTTATTTCAACCTAAGCCACTCTCTGGTCCATGTTACTTCCCTTGTTTAGGTCATCCATAAACAAGTCTTGCATTGCTTCCATCCCTTCCAACCCGTCTATTACTTCTAAATAATAGATCAGCCAACCTTTCTGTTTTTAGGTTCTTGCCCTTGGAAAATGTATCTTGGCTAAGCCGGTTCATCTTAGAATTCTCACATTCACAAGCATAATACCCTAGCTTACCTCAACTCTTTCTTGGCTCACCCCAACTAAGGTTTCATAGTCATCATAGATTTGGAAATAATTTCAGTATGGAACGCATAATCATAGAGCGTTGTCCTAAACATGATCAACCTGGCTCTGATACCAACTTGTAACACCCCGATCCGGCCGACTAGGCCGTGGTCGAAGCCTTACGTCGCTCGGTCCACTTCCTGGCCGAACCTCTTAATTTTTGCCCTTTATTTATAATATCGCCTAAAGGAAAGGGCTAACTTAAACCTTAGCTAAAGACTTCCCTAGTCATTAATAGCATAGATCCTTTCAACAGATACGCAGCCGATTATTCTCTAATTAACCATTGGTCTAAAACCAATCTAACACTTGTCTGGTCGAATCACCTTAGCCTTGGCCAGTGTACTCAACTACCAATTAGCTTAAAGGTCAATCCTAAACCCAAACCAAGCCATACGATTCTGAGGTTCCATTCCCCTAAACCATTGTATCTAGATCTACATAAGTAAATGCTAGATCATACCTTTGCCACATCTATAGAGCTTATTAGCTCATCGGTCCTCCATTGACTTGAATTGCTCTTGCTTAACAGCTGGACCACGATCACTCAATGATCTTACTTAAGGTCCTTATCTTGACTCCAGCATCAAACAACTCCCCTAGGTACTTAGTCATTCAACCAACCATCCCCACAGACATAAGTAACCTTTGAGAAGTCTTCGAAAGGATAAGGATATGTATTTGGCCTATCTCGGCTCAAGCACAATCCGAAATCCTTTTGCCTTATAGGCAATAGTACCAAGTCCATCTTCTGGACTGACAAAGCTCATGAGATCCTAAGTCAATCAACCAACCATCCTCACATGACTTGGAACTGATGAGTCATCATCTGGCCTGACCGGCCTTGGGACTTAACCCAGACAACATATATGACTTGTTCATACCAACCGATGCATTCATTAATCAGGTTAGTACCGACACCTTGAACCATCATTCAGAGGTCAGGTCGTCCATACTCAACCATGATCAGATCTTACACGGCCTTCCTTGAACAATCACACTTAGGCTCAGTATTTATGGTCTACGACACATAGTACTAGCCACACACTTCGTCATGACACTTAGCCAATCTCGAAGCTATCAACACCAAGGTTGATATCTAGAAGCATCAAATCAATACTCTTACTCCAGAAACGTGAATATCCATACTAGTGTTTGGCCATCAAACCATCGTCATGAAACATGATCCGACCACTAGACTTGATAAGCCATCGTCCATTTAGCATGTACTGATATAACCGGCCTTCCATTGCCATCATGTGGGTCTACGCCCTACATAAGGCATATGGCGCCTATCCTACTCACCAACCCAAAGTTGATTGTAAGATATCCCACTTAGCCTTTGCGGCTAGAACCATCCAACCATAGCTGGATCGTCCATAGTCTCGTCTAACCGTTTGGTTAAGATCTAGGTGCGATCGGCCAGTTACAAGTCCGGCCTAAAGGCTCACGGACGTTCTTACCTGATCCGACCCAAAGCCTGGATCCATACCACATAGTAAGGCCCAAGACCAAAACGGATTGCCTTGCAACCAATTAGACCTTGCGACACAACACTCCGGTTAAACTAACCGTCTGTCCGTTCGACTATGCAGCCGCGGACTGTCCACTTGGTTCGGCCTAAGCCTTGAACCAATGGTACCGTTTGGAACTCACACCTTTTGGGAACTAGTACCCTTTGGACACACGTGCCTCTTGGTAACTCATGACCCTTGGCAACTCGCACCCATTCAGATGTTCCAACCATTCGACCTAACCGTCCGTAGGGATTGTCTGGTCCATGCGTGTGTCCGGCCTATGGCCAAAGGACCACGCCTTAACCTACACAAGTCATGAACCATTGTGACTGTTCAGGGTAGGGTTGCAGCCGTTCAGAATAGAAGAGAACCGCCCCTATCCAATCGGATCACCTGAGCCCAGTCAGATCATGTGCGCGCCTAACTCGTCGGTTATGGACCGCGACCGCATTACTCAACAAGAACCACGGTTATAACTAATCCCAACACATCAACAAGGCCACGCCAATGTACAGGAGGAGTAGAAGAAGAAATAGATGAAAAGAATAAGAAGAATAGGACACAATCCAAACGCCCATGGCTAGACCGGTTCAGGCTGTCCGATGGTCTTAGCCGATGAGTCGGTGGTGACCCCACTGACCCTATCTGACTGAACCACGGGGTTGGAGTCCTTCTCCAGACATTTCTCTATGCCTTTGGTATCCATAACCACACGACCTCCTCTCTCCTAAACCGTTCTCCTTGCCGGAGATACAAAACCACCACAACCGAGCCTTTTCCGGCTTGGATCCTCGGTTCTCATTGGGGGATCCCTTTGTTTAGGACGTGTGTCCTTTGTCTCAGACAGAATGAGACTGAATAATACTGAATGCCTTGATCTCTGGTCGTGCATCCTATATATAGGCAACCAAAGGTCATGTGTGAAGGGACACATCCCTTCGAAGCATCCTTTTGGGACAGATCTTGGGCATCGATTACAATCAACGGTCCAGATCGTACCTGTTCGGAAATGGAAGGTTCCAGACCTTATAGGCACGTACAACCCAAGCCCAGACTTGATACCTAAGCCCACGGCCTGTCCACAAGAGCCCAACGACTCATGGACCACATGGCCGGACCTCATGGCCCGCCACTGACCCAGACCCGGACTATCGGCCCAAAACCCGAACAGTCCGTCGAGCTGAGATGAGCTTACTCCCAGCTGCCTCAGCTGAGTGAGCTAGTCGTCCAGCTGGTTGAGCTGACTTAACTTGAACGAGCTGGTTGAGCTGACTTAACTTGGATCGCCCAGCTTATGTATAGCTTGTTCTAGCTGACTTCTTTCTCTTATAAGGTTAAGTCTCAGCATCCTGACGTCCTTAACCTTCTATCTTGGCCATGGAACGCTTGCCTTAAGGTCCTAAGACCGGCTGGTTCTTTCCTCGAACCATGGCTGTCCCGACGGTCCTTATCCAGGATCGCGGATGTTACACACACGGACAGCAAAGGACATCTTGCGTGTGCTGACGGACACCCACGGACGTCCTGTGTGTACTGAACAGACAGCCCACGTGGGCCAAAATCACCCGAACAGTCCACGGGAAGGGCCAGCGTGCTGAGTCGAAGGACCAGCGTGCTGATATGTGCACTGATGGACAGCCACGGACGTCCTGTGTATGCTGACGGACACACATGGACACACACAGACAGCCACGGACACCCACAGACGTCCTGTGTGTACTGAACAGACTGCCCACGTGGGCTAAAATCACCCAAACAGTCCACGTGAAGGGCCCGCGTGCTGAGTCCAAGGACCAACGTGCTGATATGTGTACTGATGGACAGCCACGGACGTCCTCTGTGTGCTGACGGACACAGACGGACACGCACAGACACACACGTACAGCCACGAACGTCCTGTGTCTGCTGGCGGACACCAACGGACGTCCTGTGTGTACTGAACAGACAGCCCACGTGGGCCAAAATCACCCGAACAGTCCACGGGAAGGGTCAGCGTGCTGAGTCCAAGGACCAACGTGCTGATTTGTGTACTGACGGACAGCCACAGACGTCCTGTGTGTGCTGACGGACACACACGGACAGCCATGGACGTCCTGTGTGCGCTGAAGGACACATGGACATCCTGTGTGTGCTGACGGACACCCACGGACGTTCTGTGTGTACTGAACAGACAGCCTACGTGGTCCAAAATCACCCGAACAGTCAACAGGAAGGGCCAACGTGCTGAGTCCAAGGACCAGCGTGCTGATATGTGTACTGATGGACAACCACGGACGTCCTGTGTGTGCTAACAGACACACACGGACACACACTGACATCGACAAACAGCCACGGACGTCGTATGTGTGCTGACGGACAGCCACAGACAGCCACGAACATCCTGTGTGTGCTGGCGGACACCCATGGACATGTTGTGTGTACTGAACAGACAGCCGACGCGGGCCAAAATCACCCAAACAGTCCACGGGAAGGGCCAGCATATTGAGTCGATGGACAAACGTGCTGATATGTATACTGATGGACAGCCACAGACGTCCTGTGTGTCCTGACAGACACACACGGATACAAACAGACAGCCACGGACGTCCTGTGTGTGCTGGCGGACACCCACAGACGTCATGTGTGTACTGAACAGACAGCCCACGTGGGCTAAAATCACCCGAACAGTCCACAGGAAGGGTCAGCGTGCTGAGTCCAAGGACCAACATGCACATATGTGTACTGATGGACAGCCACAGACGTCCTGTGTGTGCTGACGGACACACACGAACAGCCACAGAAGTCTTGTGTGTGCTGACGGACACCCACGGACGCCCTGTGTGTTCTGACGGACACCCACGGACAGCCACGGATGTCCTGTGTGTGCTGACGGACACACACGGACGTCCGGTGTGTGCTGACGGACACACACAAACGTCCTGTGTGTACTTAACAGACAGGCCACATGGGCCAAAATCACCCAAACACTCCACGGGAAGGGTCAGCGTGCGGAGTCCAAGGACTAACGTGCTGATATGTGTTCAGATGGACAGCCACAGACGTCCTGTGTGTGCTGACGGACACAGACAGAGACGCACAGACACACATGTACAGCCACAGACGTCCTGTGTGTGCTGGCGGACACCAACGGACGTCCTGTGCATACTGAACAGACAGCCCAAGTGGGCCAAAATCACCCAAACAGTCCACGGGAAGGGTCAGCGTGCTGAGTCCAAGGACCAACGTGCTGATATGTGTACTGATGGACAGCCACGGACGTCCTGTGTTTGCTGACAGACACACACGGACACACACGGACACAATAAGACAGCCACAGACGTCTTGTGTGTGCTGGCGGACACCCACAGACGTCCTGTGTGTACTGAACAGACAGCCCACGCGGGCTAAAATCACCCGAACAGTCCACAGGAAGGGTCAGCATTCTGAGTCCAAGGACCAACATGCAGATATGTGTACTAATGGACAGCCACAGACGTCCTGTGTGTGCTGACGGACACACACGGACAGCCACATAAGTCTTGTGTGTGCTGACGGACACCCACGGATGTCATGTGTGTGCTGACGGACACCCACAGACAGCCACGGACGTCCTGTGTGTGCTGACGGACACACAAGGAAGTCCTGTGTGTGCTGACGGACACCCACAGACGTCCTGTGTGTACTTAACAGACAGGCCACATGGGCCAAAATCACCCAAACAGTCCACGGGAAGGTTCAGCGTGCTGAGTCCAAGGACTAATGTGCTGATATGTGTACTGATGGACAGCCACAGACGTCCTGTGTGTGCTGACGGACACACATGGACACACACGGTCACACAAGGACAGCCAAGGATGTCTTGTGTGTGCTGATGGACACCCACGGACGTCATGTGTGTGCTGACGGACACCCACGGATGTCCTGTGTGTACTGAACAGACAGCCCACGTGGGCCAAAATCACCCGAACAGTCCACGGGAAGGGCCAGCATGCCGAGTCCAAGGACCAGCGTGCTGATATGTGCACTGATGGACAGCCACGGACGTCCTGTGTATGCTGACGGACACACACGGATACACACAGACAGTCACAGACACCCAGGGACGTACTGTGTGTACTGAACAGACTGCCCACGTGGTCCAAAATCACCCAAACAGTCCACGAGAAGGGCAAGCGTGCTGAGTCCAAGGACCAACGTGCTGATATGTGTACTGATGGACAGCCACGGATGTCCTGTGTGTGCTGACGGACACAGACGGACACGCACTGTCACGCCCCCAATCCTGAATAGGATTGTCGGCCAGCTCAATGAAGCTAGGTTCAGTTCACTCCAGCTCAGTCCCTACTAAGTCAGCTCCACTAGCTGGACTACTAGCTCATCTCAGCTAAACGGACTGTCCGGGCTTTAGGCCGATGGTCCGGGTCCGGGTCAATGGCAGGCTGTGAGGTCCGGCCATGAGGCCATGGGCTGTTGGGTCTTTGGACAAGGCCGTGGGCTATGCCCAGGAGGCTTGGGGCGTGGGTTGGGCTTGTGGCCGACCCCAAACCCAAACAGAAAAGGCGAAGGGATGCAAGTGGCCGAAAGGGGACAACCCTTGGCCGATGGTGCCCATTCACTAACAAGTCATGCCTGTTCGTGGGGCAAGACTTACCCCCTCGTTTTCTATAAATATGGGGGCTCTCTGGCCGATTTCATTATCCAATTCCAGAGTAAAATACTCAGAGAAAAACGTAGAGAGAAAAAAAGAGAGAAAGAGAGAGTTCCGGCCAAGAGAAAGGCCGATTGTGGTGGTGTTGTGTTCCGGGGACTCTGATCGTTTGAGAACTAACTCCGGTCAAGAATGGGAGATCAAGACAAGGAGAAGAGCATGGAGAACCCAGACGTGGTTCACAAGGTATGTGATGGGCCGTGGCTCCATCAGACCGAACGGATGGTCCATGCGACCGCACCGCGGCTCTGCTCAGTTCCTAAGTCCCATCCGGCTCTCCTTATCTGTTTCAATTCGTTTCTCTTCTCTTCTCTCTGGTTAAACACGAAAGGCTGTGTTGGTTGAGTCCAAGGGACACGTCCCTAGGCTTTGGCCGAACATAACCAAACCGCTAGCCTAGACACGGGTCGGTTAGTGGGATGATCCGATCGCACCAAGACTGGGCGGTTAGGACGAACGGTTGGGAATGACCCAAAAGGCACGAGTTGTCAAGAGTCATGAGTGTCCAAGAGGCACGAATGGCCAAAGGGTACATGTTCCAAACGGTGTCTTTCGGGACAGGTTAGGACCGATCCTTATGGATCAGCCTATGGCTTGTCTAGTCAAGACAAGGTCACGGTTTGTCTAAGACAAGGTAGAGTCGCAAGGTCTGACCGGTTTCTAAGCTTCCGGATTAGGCTTGAGGCTTACTCGGCCGATTGGATCCAGGCCTAAGGCCGGATCAGGTAAGGAAGTCCGTTGGGCCATTGAGCCGGACTTCATTGGCTGGTCGCACCTAGATTATATCCGGTTAGACGGATTGGTCTTTGGGGACGATCCGGATCTGTTCGTGTGTTCTGTTTATCTATTATGGACTATCTATCTTACTCTAAGTCAAGGGGTGGTTGGTTGAATGACTTAGGATACGGTAGGTAGGTTCATACTGTTTATGATTGTGTTGACTGAGGTTTATCTAAGTTCTAGGAACCAAGCCAAGCATTGTAGAATAAATCTGTTCTTTTCTTGGTTATGATTAATGCTTATCTGGTTGTGGTTTCAGGAACTAAGGATGGTTCTGGTCAAGCCAAGGAGCCGTGAAGGCTCGGTCAGTGAGAGGCTGTGTAACGTGTGGTTAGATGACGCTAGGGATGAACTAGTGATTGTCTATGAGACTGTTAAGAAGTTGTGTATTGAAACTCATGTTTCTAAGTAATACAAAGTTTATACATTGTTATTCCGCTGTGCAATCTATTCCTTTGTTTATGAACCTCATATTCGAATATGACTTAGTAAAGAAAAGACTTAGAATGAATCAGACAAGCAAAGAAATTAATAAGTAAGCATTCGTATCCAGTTGGGTCGAGAGACCAGGAACGGGTCTTACAAGTTGGTATCAGAGCACGCTTGATTCTAGGATAGTTGGGTTATGTAGTCCACACACACACACGCAGCCAGCTGATTAGGTCTCACGGTGAGGTTTGATTGCTTAGTCTAGGGATTGTTTTGTTCTGTGTATGTTAGTTTGTTTTGTACTAACATTGTCTGAATCCTTAGGCTGGAAAAAGCAAATCGGGAAAGTCCCGAAGAAGTAAGGGAATGGCCGGTCAGTCTAGCCGAGTGGCCGTGGACGGAACTAATCTGTCCGGTTTGCAAACCGATCCGGCCGCGGCTAACGCGGAAGATGTGTTGCCAACTGATCAGGCTAACCCTACGGGGACGCAACGGGATGGTCAGGAACACCAGGAGAGTGATGAGGAAGTGGAATCCTCGAACGCTAACCGTGATGGTGGCCAGCGTGAGAAAGTGGCCGATGGTACGGCCAATGTAACCGCAACACTGTCCAAAGAGGACTTGTTATAGGCCATGAAGGTAATGGGGACTCAGGTGGCGGCTATGGCCCAACTGTTCACGCCATTAGTGAACTCCTCGGTTGGCCAAGCTACGCCTGTGGCTACGACCGCCCCCAAAACCAATGGTCCAGTTGTGGAAACGGTCGAGGTGATCGAGATTGATCCACCATAAAGGACCGGGAAAAAGGTGGACTATCTGAGTTTGCTTCAGCACATCTCCCGTCTAGGGACGAAGCATTTCTCAGGAAGCACCAATCCTATTGAGGCAGACGAGTGGAGGAGTAGGCTAGTTTGAAACTTCAGCTCAACTCGTTGTCCCGAGGATTACAAGAGAGACATTGCGGTTCACTTCCTGGAAGGGGACGCGCATAATTGGTGGCTGGCTGTGAACAAGCGCACCAATGGAAGTCTCCAGAGTTTTGCTGATTTCGAAGATGAATTCAACCGCAAATACTTTCCTGCAGAGGCTTTGGACCGTCTGGAAGGTAGATTCCTAGACCTTACCCAAGGCCGCAGGGCCGTACGTGAGTACGAAGAGGAGTTCAACCGGCTCCGACGGTTTGTTGGAAGGGAACTTGAGGACGAGACAGTCCAGGTTCGTCGGTTCATTCGAGGCTTACGGCCGGAGCTGAGAACCCACTGTTCGATCCGCACCTTCAGCACCGTCGGAGAGCTGGTTGAACGTGTAGCTCTTTTGGAGTCTAACTTGGCCGAAGAAGCCAAGCTTAAGACAAAGTCGCTGTCTGTCCCGACGGGTAAGATTAACGACCGAAAGAGGAAGTGGGGCCAGGTTGACGGAGACAAGGCCTCTAGTGGACGACCTGAATGTCCCAAGTGTGGTAAGAACCATCCAGGTGAATGCTGGAAAGCCATGGGAGCTTGTGTGAGATGTGGCAGCTTGGATCATTCCATCCGAGATTGCACTCGACCAAGCCGGACTCAGGGCCAATCCAGTGGCAGCGGCTCTCGGACTTGTTTCCATTGCGGCCAAAGCAGACACTTCCAAAGTGAATGTCCTAAGCGGCAAGGAGGACAAGGGAAGGGTCGTGGAGACACGGAAAAGTTGACCCAGAGCAGGCCGACAACAATACCAAGGGTGTATGAGTTGTCCCGAGACGACGGCGCTTCTGGATCGTTTGATTCGATCTCTGGTAATTTCTGAATTTATCTGTTTACATTCAATAGAATGCTTGGTCTGGAACCTAGAGTGGCTAGGGGATTCTGATGTGGGTCTCTTATAGGGACCCTCATGATTGGTGGTGTGAAACCCACGTACTTTTCGACACAGGGGCTACACATAGTTTTGTGAGTCCGGAACTGGTCAGAAAGGGTCTGTTCTGCCTCTGTTCTGGGGATAATTCGAGACTAGTGAGGGCGGCCGGTGGGCAAATCATGCACTCATTAGGGCTCATGACTAATATCCCGGTAATGATCCAGGAGAAAAATCTGCCTGTAGATCTGATTGTGTTGTGCCTACAGAATCACGATGTGATCCTAGGCATGGATTGGTTGGGAAAGTATCGGGTCACTCTCGACTGCCACAGAGGATGTGTCCGGTTGGAGACTGGACCTCACCCGATCTAGTACCAAAGTCTGAATATGAGTCCGGCTCTGGATAGAGTAGTGGTGTCAGCAATCTGAGCAGAACGGATGCTTAGACGGGGTTGTGAAGCATATTTGACCACAATTACCACTATGGAGCACGGCAGGTCTGATGATCAGAAAGATCTAACTGAGGACCCGTTGGTGTCTGAGTTCCCAGATATGTTCCGTTCACTACAGGGTGTCCCCCCTGATAGGTCGGATCCATTTACGATTGAACTAGAACCAGGGACAGCTCCGCTGTCCAAGAGTCCGTACCGAATGGCTCTGGCCAAGATGGCCGAGCTAAAGAAGCAATTAGAAGAATTGCTTGACAAGGGGTTCATACGTCCAAATAGCTCTCCTTGGGGTGCACCAGTCCTCTTTGTGAAAAAGAAGGATTGTAGCATGCGTCTATGTATTGACTATCGAGGGTTGAACAGGGTTACTGTGAAGAACAAGTACCCGTTGCCCAGAATAGATGAGTTGTTGGATCAACTCAAAGGAGTCAAATGGTTTTCTAAGATTGATTTGGCCTCAGGGTATCATCAGATCCCTATAGAGCCAAATGATATTAGAAAGACAGCATTCCGGACCAGGTACGGCCACTACGAGTTTGTGGTTATGCCATTCGGTCTGACCAATGCGCCTGCTGCAATCATGAAAATGATGAACAGCGTGTTCTGAGACTTCCTGGACGAATCAGTGATCATCTTTATTGATGATATCCTGATTTACTCCAAGGATGAGGAATCTCATCGGAAACACCTGAGAGCCGTGCTGGAACGATTACGGGAACACAATATCTATGCAAAACTCAGTAAATGCAGTTTTTGGCAGAAGAGCATTGGGTTTCTCGGCCACATTGTGTCCGGTGAGGGCGTCTCGGTGGATCCAGAGAAGATCAGGGCAATCAAGGATTGGCCTCGACCACGCAGTGCCACGGAAGTCAGAAGCATCCTAGGGCTGGCAGGTTATTATAGAAAGTTTGTGAAAGGATTCACAAGCTTGGCTCAGCCTATGACACGGTTGGCCGGGAAGGACGTTAAGTTCACATGGTCTGAGGAGTTTGGGAAATGTTTTTCCGCGCTTAAGGACATGCTGACTAGCGCACCCATTCTGGTTCTTCCAGAGGCCGACCAACCCTAGGTGGTTTATACGGATGCGTCCATAACAGGACTAGGTTGCGTATTAACCCAGCATGGGAAGGTCATCGCCTATGGGTCAAGGCAGTTCAGAAAACATGAGGGAAACTACCCCACCCATGACCTTGAAATGGCTGCGGTAGTGTTCGCCTTAAAGATTTGGCGATCATACTTGTATGGTGCCAAGGTTCAGATACTTAAGGACCATAAGAGTCTTAAGTATATATTCACCCAGCCTGAGTTAAACTTAAGGCAGAGAAGGTGGATGGAGTTTGTAGCTGATTACGATCTGGATATCACCTATCAAAGCTTGGCTATTCCAGAATGGAAATGGGATCACATCACAATGGACTTTGTGACTGGGTTCCCTACCACGAGGAATAAGAAAGATGCGGTTTGGGTTGTGGTTGATCGCCTAACCAAATCAGCACACTTCCTGGCTATCAAAAAGTCGGATGGAGTAGATTAGATTGTACGTAAGTACATTGATGAGATCGTCCAACTACATGGTGTGCTGGCAAGCATAGTTTCAGATAGGGATTCAAGGTTCACATCTTACTTCTGAAAGGCTTTCCAAAAGGCTTTAGGAACAAGAGTGAACATGAGTACAGCCTATCACCCACAGACGGATGGACAGTCTGAACGTACGATCCAGACATTGGAAGATATGTTGCGAGCATGTGTTCTAGACTGGGGTGATTCCTGGGAGAAACATCTACCTCTGGTAGAATTTGCTTACAACAGTAGTTTCCATAGTAGTATTGGCATGTCGCCATACGAAGCTCTGTATGGGCGTCCATGCAGGACACCCTTATGCTGGACCCAAGTTGGGGAATGCAGCATGATTGGTCCGGAGATTGTCGAAGAGACAGCCGAAAAGATCAAGTTCTTGAGGGACAAGATGAGACAGGCACAAGACCGCCAAAAAAACTATGCAGATCGAAGAAGGAAAGATCTCGAGTTCCAAGTAGGTGACTTGGTGTATCTCAAAATGATTACCTTCAAAGGACGAGTCCGGATTTCCAGAAGATGGAAGTTAGATCCGAGATACTTGGGGCCGTTCAAGGTCATTGAAAGAGTTGGGATGGTGGCCTACAAGTTGGACTTGCCGGCCAAGATGGACGCATTTCATAATGTGTTCCACGTCTCCGAACTTCGGAAATGTCTGACGGACCAAGACATCGCTCTTCCTGCCGTTCCAGACAATCTTGGTAAGAACCTAACCTTGGAAACGAGGCCAGTTCGAATCATAGATAGGATGGAAAAAAGCAACAAGGAAGAAGACGGTCCAGATGGTCAAGGTCGTCTGGGACTGTAATGGTCAGGATATAATCACTTGGGAAACCGAAGCTAGAATGAAAGCAAAGTACCCAGAGTGGTTGGATCAGTTTGTTTCCGAGGAAGCATTTGATTCGGATTCGAGGAAGAATCCATCCCAAGGGGGGGGAGACTTGTCACGCCCCCAATCCTGAATAGGATTGTCGGGACGGCCATGGTTCGAGGAAACGTGCAAGCCAGGCTTAGGACATCAAGGCAAGCGTTCCATGGTCGAGAAAGAAGGTTAAGGACATAAGGAAACTTAGACTTAACCTTATACAAGCTAAGAGACAGCTAGGACGAGTAAGACGGTAACTGGACAAAGTGGACGAGTAGCTCAGCCAGCTCAATGAAGCTAGGTTCAGTTCACTCCAGCTCAGTTCCTACTAAGTCAGCTCCACTAGCTGGACTACTAGCTCACTCAGATGAGGCAGCTGAGAGTCAGCTCATCTCAGCTAGACAGACTGTCCGGGCTTTAGGCCGATGGTCCGGGTCAGTGGCGGGCTGTGAGGTCCGGCCATGAGGCCATGGGCTGTTGGGTCTTTGGAAAAGGCCGTGGGCTATGCCCAGGAGGCTTGGGGCGTGGGTTGGGCTTGTGGCCGACCCCAAACCCAATCAGAAAGGGCGAAGGGATGCAAGTGGCCGAACGGGGACAACACTTGGCCGATGGTGCCCATTCGCTAGCAAGTCATGCCTGTTCGTGGGGCAAGTACCCCCTTGTTTTCTATAAATATGGGGGCTCTCTGGTCGATTTCATTATCCAATTCCAGAGTAAAATACTCAGAGAAAAACGTAGAGAGAAAGAAAGAGAGAGTTCCGGCCAAGAGAAAGGCCGATTGTGGTGGTGTTGTGGTCCGGCGACTCTTATCGTTTGAGAACTAACTCCGGTCAATAATGGGAGATCAAGAAAAGGAGAAGAACATGGAGAACCCAGACGTGGTTCACAAGGTAAGTGATGGGCCGTGGCTCCATCAGACCGAATGGACGGTCCATGCGACCGCACTGCGGCTCTGCTCGGTTCCTAAGTCCCATCCGGCTCTCCTTATCTGTTTCAATTCGTTTCTCTTCTCTTCTCTCTGGTTAAACACGAAAGGCTGTGTTGGTTGAGTTCAAGGGACATGTCCCTAGGCTTTGGCCGAACATAACCAAACCGCTAGCCTAGACACGGGTCAGTTAATGGGATGATCCGATCGCACCAAGACTGGGCGGTTAGGACGAACGGTTGGGAATGACCCAAAAGGCACGAGTTGTCAAGAGTCATGAGTGTCCAGGAGGCACAAATGGCCAAAGGGTACATGTTCCAAATGGTGTCTTTCGGGACAGGTTAGGACCGATCCTTATGGATCAGCCTATGGCTTGTCTAGTCAAGACAAGGTCACGGTTTGTCTAAGCCAAGGTAGAGTCGCAAGGTCTGACCGGTTGCTAAGCCTTCCGGATTAGGCTTGAGGCTTACTCGGCCGACTGGATCCAGGCCTAAGGCCGGATCAGGTAAGGAAGTCTGTTGGGCCATTGAGCCGGACTTCATTGGCCGGTCGCACCTAGATTCTATCCGGTTAGACGATTGGTCTTTGGGGACGATCCGGATCTGTTCGTGTGTTTTTTTATCTATTCTGGACTATCTATCTGATTCTAAGTCAAGGGGTGGTTGGTTGAATGACTTAGGATACGGTAGGTAGGTTCATACTGTTTATGATTGTGTTGACTGAGGTTTATCTAAGTTCTAGGAACCAAGCCAAGCATTGTAGAATCAATCCGTTCTATTCTCGGTTATGATTAATGCTTATCTGGTTGTGGTTTCAGGAACTAAGGATGGTTCTGGTCAAGCCAAGGAGCCGTGAAGGCTCGGTTAGTGAGAGGCTGTGTAACGTGTGGTTATATGATGCTAGGGATGAACTAGTGATTGTCTATGAGACTGTTAAGAAGTTGTGTATTGAATCTCATGTTTCTAAGTAATACAAAGTTTATACATTGTTATTCCGCTGTGCAATCTATTCCTTTGTTTATGAACCTCATATTCGAATATGACTTAGTAAAGAAAAGACTTAGAATGAATCATACAAGCAAATAAATTAATAAGTAAGCATTCGTATCCAGTTGGATCGAGAGACCAGGAACGGGTCTTACACGCACAGACACACACATACAGCCACAGACGTCCTGTGTGTGCTGGCGGACACCAACGGACGTCCTGTGTGTACTGAACAGACAGCCCAAGTGGGCCAAAATCATCCGAACAGTCCACTGGAAGGGTCAGCGTGCTGAGTCCAAGGACCAACGTGCTGATATGTGTACTGACGGACAGCCACAGACGTCCTGTGTGTGTTGACGGACACACACGGACAGCCTTGGACATCATGTGTGTGCTGACGGACACACACGTACAGCCACGGACGTCTTGTGTGTGCTGACGGACACCCACGGACGTTCTGTGTGTACTGAACTGACAGCCGACGTGGGCCAAAATCACCCAAACAGGCCACGGCAAGGGCCAGCGTGTTGAGTCCAAGTACCAACATGCTGA